>NW_003805444.1:441609-507280 GCF_000255335.2 Galendromus occidentalis
TTTCTGCATGCATTTCGATCACGCGAGCTGGAAAAGGACAGGGAGACCCACAAATAAAGATATTCGGCGATCCATCGCCTAAATTTTTCTTCGATGATGACATTGATTTTTGCTGGGTCTCAAGTCTCTCCGCTGCAGTCGATGTGTAAATCATCGGCGAATGCGTGACGGAAGCATATACTACGCTCACAGTGGGCACACCTGATGAGAGCCAACTCTTCGCATGAATAACACTGGTCATCTACGATGCCCTTGAAACAAAACTCGTGCGGGGAAATCCAAGTCCCGGGCTCCTCGTCAGTGTAGCCAGCCTTATAGAAGGCGTATCGGATCATATCCTTGAACCTCGGAGCGCTGAACTGGAAGAGACAGAATGACTGCAGGGCCAGAACTTTGTCTCGATGCCAAATCTTGATCGTGGTTTCGTCAATTACGGTGTCCGTGATGAAGCGTACGAACGACTTGTACGGCCGGAAGAAGAAAACGTCCAAAGGCTGGATAAGGCCTGTCGTCCCCCCAGGGATTATCCCCTTCAACAGTACTTCCCTTCTCGGTACACACGATTCCGATAACTCCTCGTCCCTATTCGGGGCCCACGAATCTAGGAGAAGCAGAACTTTTTTCGCGATCTTGGGGCATGCTCGGCCACAAAGCGGCCTGGTAGAATTGCCGTAGGTTCTCTTTGTTCATATTGGCGCTTTTTCCGGCGAAAGACACGATGTTCGCAGGATCCGGAGGTTTGGAATCTGGGAACTTTCCTTTCGGTTCTGGGATCAATACGTACATGGGGCGGAGAATGTCTCCATCCATCGAAACGATAGGCATAATCATGTAAGAGTGAGTCGTCGCACTCATGGATCCCACTACAGCTCTTACTTTCGCCGTGCCTTTCTCTCGCAATGTCCTGTAAGACCGCAGTTCTTTCTCGAATCTGCTCTGATCTGTGTTAAAAACATCCCTAGGCAGCAGTTGCTGATCGCTGATCAAACTCCGAGCCAATTGGACGAAAGTTTCCGCCGCTTCCAATTTTCTGCCATCTTTGTCCTTCCAATCCTTCGAAACACGATGAGTTATCGCTCGATTAACGATGCGGTTTCGCTTCTTGAATCTGTAGATCCATGAATCAGACGCACTGAAAGCCAATATCCCATCGGGGTCGATCTGCGACTTGATTTGTTTGCCCCAGAGCCGAATGGTTCGATCGTGAACAATCGCACTCGATTCTGTTCATTGATTTTCTTGAAAGACGGCCGGTTCATGAGTCTCTCGAAGTCGTACAGGACCTTCATGTGCTTGATATTTCTGAAACGATTCATGACGCTCTCCGGTTTTCGGCGATCTTGTCCTTTTTCATCGAAAGTCATTCCATCCGGCGCGACCGTCCAGTAGCGATAGGCTTTCATTTTGTATTCAGCATCGATCTGTGGCCCTCTTTTCGGTGAGCAAGGAGCGTAACTGGACGAGGTGGAACTCGAGGTTGTCTCCGGACTCGTTGAGGACTCGAGCTCTTCCAAGGATCTCGAATCGTCTCCCCAGTCCATGTCGTCATCTAAATCCACATCTCCCGCGAATCCCAGGGTGTCAAAGTCCTCCACAAGCATCATATCGGTATCAAGGAGCCGAACAATATGATCAAAAATCTCGATTTCGAAGCGATTCATTCCTCTAGGCTTGGTTCCAAATTTGGCGACCAGCTCGCGGACTACCACCGCCGGATCCATCACGCATCTGATTATTGGATGAGCTTCGTCCTCCCAAGATATATAGACAGCCCCTGCCCTCTCCCGTTTCTTTCATGAGTCATGATCACCCGAAAAGAAGTTAACCCGAATTAACCCGAAGTGAAGTGATGAAGTGATAATCGACGGAAATCGTTATTCGGGGATCTCCCTGTCCTTTTCCAGCTCGCGTGATCGAAATGCATGCAGAAAATCCCTTCTGGGATGTTATCGGCTTGAATTGAGAGACTTGCCCCATATAGTCCCATATTGAAATTGGAGATTTCTCCTGTTTGCCGCTCCGGCCCCTGTGGCGGTCAGCAGCTAAGACTCCGTTTTTTTTCCTAATTTTCGACGAGGAATCCGATGGACACAGTCTGGATCAGCTTTGCGATTCACCAAAAGTGAAGGTTTACTTGTGAGTCGAGGGCGGGATACGTGAGCGCAGGGCGTACGCATCTTATTTGAGAGTTCTCGATGAGAGATCATGCGTCTTGATCGAATCCGGCTAACTGAATCCAATCATCTCCGTCCAGCTCCATGGAAACGCACAGAATATCACGTCGGCGCGGAGTTTGTCAATGTCGGACGCTAAATGGAGAACACAGAATAGTGCTGAACTCGGAGAGGGGAGGGCGTTCAGTATGCAAATGAAGGGTCAGAATCAAAGTCCCCGACCTTCCTACACACGGCGGGTCTCACAGTCGTCCCAAGCGTCACTTTCAGTCTTCTGCCGTCGCAATGGTGAGATCAGCGGATTTTCGCGGCCCCCCGAGACGATTCTCTCCCGGAAGCCTTGCGAGTTGAGAGGAAGTTAAATATTTCCGGGGAGTCCCGATTCGGATTCTGCGTCATACGTTTAATTATTCGTCATAGTGGTCGTGTAGTATCAGCATGCGAAATCGTTAATTTTTTTCGCTCCGGGGGCATTTACATGTACCCCATGAGTTCGCGGAATAACTCCTGAGCGAAGTGACCTCCTCTTGGTCAGTGGCGCAGAGGAACCAGCGGAATGAACGGGAAGTAGCGACCAGGGCTTTAGAATCGTCGCCTCCCAGAGAGTGTTGGGACTCTGAGTCCAATTGCTTCCCCACATTCCTGGTGTTTTAATTATGGGGATTCAGCGAGTTCATGGGCCGTTGGAGCTCAGACAGGCCCGATCCTGGCCTTCTATGTCAACTGCAGACGTCTCCCGAGCGAATGCTCGCCTCTCCCACCAGTCCCGGTGCTAATGGTTGTCCAAATTGTATACGTCTTCATGTGGACACGTATGGGGGACGCGGGGAGCCGTGAGACTCTTCATCATTTGTTCCGGCATTAGCTCCGCTGTCAGAGCTAATTCCGGGATATGAGCGATATTTTTAATTTATAGAGCGGTTCCATTGGTCGTAAGGAGCTCGGTATCGAAATTTACCGACTTGTGCAAGGAGTGTACAGCTCGAGTTCAAAGTTGAGGGCTCCGGACTTCCTGAGAGGATATCGGTTCCGCAAGATGCGGACACAGCTGCGCGCCGACGCAATATACCTAGACCACCATGGAGCTCCGTATCGACTCGGAGAGGAAGAAAATACCCGGTTCTCGTGGAGGATGCTTCCATTCAATGGCCGCGTAGGCGTCGGTTGGGGCAGAGACTCTCGTGGGGGGAATCCTTGGGTGAACATCGAATCAAACAATTCGCCGATCGGACCCCTTCCGGGAGAAATCTCAGAGTCGCTCGAAGATGAGCGAAGTATTTTCGAGAACAGCAACCTCGCGCATCTCTTGATCAATCCGAGAACGTGGCACTGACACCTCAAACAGCACGAGCTGTTGTTTCATGTGGAGTATCGGCGTTAAGCTCAATTTCCGACGACAAGCGATTCAGTCATGGATCACCATCTGTCATATGCTTCGAGAGGACCCCCGTCCTCGATGAGCGTAGTGTGCCGCTCAAGGTCATCAGGTCTATTCTACGAGCAATCTGCAATTAATGCAGAAAAAACAATGTCCAGAAGCTTTCGACCTGTATGAGAGCGAAGGCTGCGATCGGGGAGAAATCTTCCATTCCCTCTCAATGAAACTTCGCGCAGCTCGGCGAAGGGATGTGGAATTGTTCTGAATAAGATCAGAGGAGCTTCTGCGGCAATAACTCACGGTATGTTCTGCCAGCTGCGCTCCGGGTTTCTTGCGCGGAGTGAAATCACAATAAAGGGAGTCCTGTGGAGCAGAGTCTTCTCAGTCGAGTTGCTCGAGAGTTTTTCCCAGGTTCATGGATGTCGGTCCGATTTTTCCTGTCGGGTCCCACCAATAATATCCATTTCTGGAATACTCGCTCATCAAGGAAATGCCCTGATCAGTTGCGGAACTCATACGCAGTAGAGACGGGAGAGAGGAATTCGATACTAGAATTTCATTCGGACATCTAGGCAGGGATTTAGTGATAGAGAATGTAGAGAGAAATATCCTTACATCTCTCGAATCTTCTGAAAAGCAGAGAGTGTCACTCTCGATGAACCTAGATTTGGCCCCTCGTGGAGCCGATACGATTCGTCATCGAGCAACATGGGAGAAGGTGTCAGAATCTGCAAGGCTGCATACGGGAACGTACGTAGGCTATCCCGAGTTTGACTCAACTCGGTTCCTTTGGGATCGGAAATGTTTCCAGGGGCTGTATGTGGCTCAACTTCGCTCGTATGAAGCCCGCTGCGCTTCACAGCCGGAAAGGACACGAGCGTTCCCCGTCTCCGTTCACTCAAATCGGCCCGATATCGAGGGAGCTACGAGGGATCGAAATTCCATAATGTCGAGGGTTCCTCATCGGGAATTTCGAGGGATGCAAGATCGTATCGAGGTTCAAGTTGATCTAGTGATCTCGGAGTGGAGATGACACTTTACTATGAAGCGCACAGCACGTTATGCATAAGTGTCATATTCGGCGCTTCAGGTATCGTTCAAGTCTTTAACATACAGCCTGAGGATCTTTCAAAACGAAATTCCTGGGAAAGACATTTGCTTCGCTCACGATTGGAAGCGTTCCAAGCCCTCCAACTTGTCTCGTCTTGTTAATTTTTCTCTCCGCGCGGTTTCTGGCGGAAAATGAATTGTCTCCTCTTTCCGAGATCGCGAATCAAGTCTCTGGGGAGCGATATGTTGCTGAGCTGCGTGACCGCCGGTGAGGGAACGAAGCCCATTGTACATACTTCCCGATTTGGAGAGCCTAGGGGATACGGAGCTCCATCCTCCCGTGGCCGTGGCTTCTTTAATATCGGGCCGAGTCGGGTGAGTGGAGTCCGAAAATGGTTGTCTCGTTCTCAGCTCCAAGAGAAGAAGAACACACAAGGTGGAATCGAACCACGAGTGAGCAAGCTACAGCTTCTTGAAAAAAGTTTGAATATGAGGTTCCGAAATGAGTCGATGATTAGAATCGCTGCAGAACATCGCTATAGGCAGCTGAGCAGGCCCCGACAAGTTTTTCAATGGTCACCTTTGAGTAGAGTTCCTAAATTTCGGACATTTTCATTTTCCGACTCTCGAATAAGGATAGATTCGATTGCGGCATTCTTCTTCTAGTCTTTCCCTCATCGTCCGGCGACAGGGAAAACTCATCAGCGGCGATTCCCTCGTCGATGTGATCGTCGGTCTTCGCTCTTGCGGATTGGATAGATATGAAATGTCCGTTTAGGACCTCTACCTATGAGCTATCGGGTAGGAATTATTGGAGAGCGGATCTTGCTCCTTTGACAGGGGGTGACCCTCCTCTTCTGAGATGGCTTCCCCGGAAGATATGCTCATTTGATGCATCCAGCCTGTGTTCTCGCAGACGCCCAAACGAATACGGAGTAGCTCTGATGCTGGTCTGAGCCATTCGCATGGAGCTTTCTTCTTGAGTCGGTGGAATTCCGAGGAATAACGCAGTCCTCAAGAGAAAGTCATTGCCGAGTTTCTCGAATTCTTGAACTCATGAGCTCTTTTTCGAATCGTCTCCGCCAGGCTAGTTCACGCTAGCAGCGGGGGAAGTGATAAGTCGGAACACGAGGGGGAGAAACGCTGCGAACAGATCCCTGAGTCGTCACAGTGTTCCTTCCTCCTACCAGAGCTCCTTTCTGATCTTTTCAATGATCGGAGCCACGACCTCTTTGCTTGATAGGGTCAGAGTCAGAGGATCGTTGGTCGCTTTAAGAGAACTCGCGCAAACTTTTGCATTGGCTCCAACCAAATGATTCGGCAAATAGGAAAATATTGGTATTCAGGCTCTCTGCGTCGGAATGCGATGCAAGGATTGACGACTGGAGACGAGCACTCAACAACTCACCGGAAGTCGAGGGATGATCGCTATTCGATTTGTTCAGAGCGTCGAGGCACATTCGGCGCTCCGTCCATATTCCCATCATCCGGTCGAGTTATTGAAATGTGCGATTCCTGCGGGAACTCCTAGACGAATCTCTGAAGGAATCCCCGGAATCTGAAGAGAGAAATGCAAATATCAATGGCCTTCGAACGTCAAGTCCTTAAATGACGGTCACACTTGTCCCAAATGGTGCGAGGTCGAGCAATGATTCCTTCTCCGAGATCGTCCCTCGGGCTGCGCGGAGGCGCGTTCAAAGCTGAAACTCCTGAGACAGATGGTTTCTGCCTGAACACGCGCAAAACTAGCCACAGGTTGAGGCGTCGGGTTTTTCGTCGGTAAAAATATCCGAGTCAGGGAGTCAATGACAAATGATAGAGTTTATATCGACCCCGGGAAGCATTGCCCGAACCCAGGACCATTGTTGCCGAGCCAAGATGAATAATTCACCATCGGAGGGGCGGACGGTTCGAATATTCAACGCGGTACTAGATAAGGCTTTGAAGACCCTCTGGGTCGTTCTGATCAAACGCGAATCATGCGACTGAAAAGAAGAAATCCATCGTCAATGGATTCACGGAGGGATGATCGCACCTGCTGCTCTTACGAGGCCACTCGTCCCTTGCGATCCCGACGCACGATAATCCTCATGTCCTAATGGGTCTCGCTGCTAGTCGATCGAGAAGTTGGAGGCCCCAATTATCGACAACGGAGAAATGTCTTCCTCTTCTCCGAATCGAAAATACTCCTCGGGAAAAAGCCCAGGAGGGGTCCAGTTCGCGGCTCGATAGCCTTCGAGGTTTTCCCAGGCAGCTTCGGAGGGAAAGGAGAGTGAGAAATCCCGCCGGGCTCGGGGCGAGGCTTCTAGAGCAAAGCTATTTCTCTGTGAAAGAAAAGCAAACATGCGAGCTGAGCGTGATCGAGAGGGAAACTCCCAGGCCTGCTCCGAAGGAGCCCGAAACACTCATCCCGTACGGATACTCAACCCGCGCATATTTTAGCGATAAGGGCTGGAAAAAGTTTCCGACGACATGACCCCGATTTGCTCTCTCCGTGCGATATCCCTCAATTTATGCTCATGTCCTTGAACACGTTGTGGAAACATCTTGTGCAAATACGTGCCGCGTTGCGACGCTCGGTCTTTTCACCTTCACATGTCAGACGGTATCCGTGGCCGGACCGAGATCCGACCCGCGCCATTCACACACCTCGTCCGACTGATATCTATGTACTTCTGATTCGAGGCATAAAGCAGCTGACGACCATGGGGTCCTTGCAAGAAGCCGAGCACTGACTCACGCCGTGAGGAATTACGTCGATCATCGCGAACGCTCTCTCAGGTCTCGCTCCCGGAATCCTCCTGCTGGGATCCGGAGGATGTTTTTGTGAATGATGCGCGGCTCTCGGAGTGTCCGTACATCCCGGAATTATCGATGATCCCCGCTTGGTTCGAGAGCTGCCTCTCGAATCAGAGAGAAACAGGACGGTGTCGGAAGTCGAGGTCGCACGCCGGGTCAACTCCACAAATGAAGGAGGCATTCCGGGGCTAGCCTTCCATCTCGAGGCGACCCCCCTCTGAGTGACAGTCTGCGGGTGCCTCGGAACTCGGTGTATTCTCGTCGGAAGTTTCGCGCCGGAAGTCCAGCCCTGGGTCGACCGATCTGCGGCTCCGGACCGCCAGGGCTTCCGACGGGGCCAGTGAACAGGGCAGAGCGATTGTTTTTTTTCTCGGAGAAATCATTCCTAGTTCATGCTGAGAGTCGAGCCGTGCATCATCAAGAGCAAATGTTTCACGTCCCTCAAGAGAATGAACACATCGAGCTCGTCGGCTCGACAATGGCTTCAAATTTTCGACTCGATTTCCCTTCGGACAAACTCATCTCTTCAGCTCTCATCCCTCTTACGACAGCCGAGTCGTGATTGCACTCGAAGGTGAAATTTCTGGATGAGATGTCCAATAGCGTATCTGGACCGCAAGGAAGAATTCGTGATTGTAACGCGTCTTTGGAGTGTGTCATCTCGATTTTTCGGTGATAGATGAATCGGGGATATTTCACCGGGATCGTAGGTGTCCGAGTCGAAAATCGAGAGAATGCGCCTTGATTGAGCTCATCCTTGCTCGACTTCATCTTCCGATCCAACTCTATCGCCAGATCGATTGTCGATAGGGATCAGCCAACCGAGCATCACGTCATTGATCCGAGCAAATCGGTCCATGGGCAATCGACACTGCTGGAAATGGTTTTTCCAAGTCTAGGTCCGCTCACCAAGTCCCGCTTGTTTCGTCTGTGGACCACCGGACAGCAGGACCAACTCCCTTATGACTCGATGTTATTCTGTTTGTGGAAACCAGGCTCATGTGGGAGAGACATAAATGCTATTTTGCGGTATCCGGATCGCTGGACCCGCTGTATAGGATAGGCATCGTTCTTCCTGAGTTCGAGCGCTCAGCGAAGGGTCACGGCCTCAGACTCGAATTCTCGGAAGCGAGGACCTTCATTCGATACCGGGTCCGTTTCGAAAACAGGTCATCGGACGCATTAGACAGATGAGGGAGATGGTACTGTCCGCGATCGTCGGTCGGAAGGTCGGGGTCCTGATCCGATACTCCGTGTTCGGGAAGAGAGACTGAGTCGAAAGGGAGAAGAATTCCGAAAGAAAAATATCCGGAGAGGATTGGAGGTGACATGTCGATGACGTATCCGAGAACCTCTCCTGGTCGAGGAGACTGTCCGATATCCAGTAATTGAGGTCCAAATTTTTCTGCAGAGCTTGTTCGAAGAATGCTCTCGACAAGGAGTTCTTTCCCATTAACTTCTCCTGGCCGATCATCCGACTCCGAGAAAAGGGGACCGCCAGATCGCCGATGAAGGTGAGAAGTCTGACGGCGATGGAATCTGACGAATGCTGACCTACGTCCGCTTCATTGTTCCCAAGCTATTGTAGGACGTCGGGGGTCGATTAGCATCCGAGAAGTCATTTAGCGCGATGGGAGTATCGAATGGATGCATGGTGGGCAGACACCAATTCCAGAGAAGGCGTGTCTGCCTCGCGAAACTTCGCTCGACTCCGGGCCATGTGTGCAGAACGCATATAGAAGTATACACATCGCGCAAAAAGTAAAGCTTGCCTCGTTCAGACACTCGCAGATCACCAGCGCCTCCTCCGAGTGCTTCAACCCGCCCAGGTTATGTTTGACTTGCTTGCTCGTCGGCCGTTGAAACAGCACTCAGGCAGCAGAGCACTCAAAGAAAACGCTGTCTAAGGATCAGCCATCCACACAACTGGGAGTATTCGAATGCTCCATCCCTTCTCCGACTTGTTGAACCGTTCGCTCCGATTGTACGGGCTCTCACTGTGGAACCCCCTCGTCACCGAAATCTTCTTAGTTTCCGGATGAGCTCGATGACTCGAGCTTGACCTGGAGACGTAGTCTCACCTCCTTGAGCTCAGGAACTGTCGAGTGCGTCCCGGCTAGTACGAGGGCTTCTACGGGCGACCCATCTTCACATATTCTGGAAGTAACGAGCCGCATCCACGGTGCGCGCCAGCTCAATTATGAATCAGAGTGATGCCACGCGCGCCGGGAACACTTTACGAGATAGGAGTCTATCAGCATTAGGCGCACTAGGCGCCGTATAGCACCTCCGGCGACTGAGCCGATATGCGGATGACATCCTGGTCGCCGGTGCAGCTTTCCTCTTCTCTCGTTCTTTGGTTGTCGCGACTCTCATGATTTACTTATCAGTTATGAGTTACTCATCGAAAATGGAAAACGAACAACTGCATCTGATAAATACCTCCCAGAGAACGGGCCGAGCAGTCAGTCGGGAACGGAACTGTTCCCATGGCGGGGTCTCTTCCAACGGGTTTCTCAGCGTCCCTCTATCCTATACCTCAGAATGATAAGACGACGCTGGCTGGCTGGTTGGCTCGCGTCGTTGTCCTCTTGAGTTGCCTTTCCTGGATATGGACTTCTCTCCTCCCGTGAAGAAACATGAGTGCAAATGCTGCTAGCCTGCGAATCGGAGTTGTCCGCGAGGTCGCTCTCAGGAAAGGCACTTCCCTGGAGTCCACATTCGTAGTCAAGGTTCTTAGAGAATGCCGAACGTCGAACGCGAAAGGAGCGTGAATCGAGTGCCGATGGGCGATTCTTCGAGTTGCGAAATCCAGGCGCGCCCCAGCTTTGATACTGACAATTCTAAGATCGACACTCGAGGGCTACGGTCAATGTATTATTATACGAGGGAATGAATCTAATTCGACATGTTGTCTCATCACAGCCTGGATCGCCGACCAAGTCGCTAGGATCCAGACTGTGATGAGCTGCTCTCCCGCATCATCGGAATCCGACAACGTGGGAGAAATCATTCTGCTGTTTTTCCTGCGGCCGCTGTACATGACTCCATGACAAGCAGCAATGAATGCTTGACTTTGGCGCAAGTCATCCTTCTTGCAAGGGAGAAACATGTCATGCCGAGAACCTTGTGACAAGCAGCCGCAACAGCGAAGAAGCAACTTGTCGGGCCGCATTTCCTTCCGACCGCCCGCCCCTGTGCAGAGGCTCGGGAACAAGCTATCCCGGTACTGGCACCGACTCGTTCTCCGTGTAAAGCTGTCTGAGGTTGCACTCCCGACCCTTCCCGGATGACACCTACCCGTTGACGTTTCGCGATCGAAAGCTACTAATGAGTTGAGTGGCGCTATCGGCCATTCAACAGGAATTCGCCAGCGCACTACGCGTGGATCCGACTCGCCGACGTTCTGACAGCGTCACTCTCACTCAGTCAGTTCGACCGGATGACACGATTTCTCTCTGATGCAAAGTCAAGAAGAGAGTTGTCCCTCGCCTTCCGTTCACGTGGCGACATTCTGTTCAAGTCCCAGGGCATGTTCCCGGCACCACTATGCTAAGCTAATGTGAAGCTTTTGGATGGTGCTCTTCGAACGACTGCGTGAACGAGGATACTCTTGTTTTTCCAAGGTGGGCTCCGATAGGTCTAGGCTGTCTACAGCATAACAAATGTTGTTATGACAGCCCCAACGGGGATAATCGCCTCAGCGGAATTCCTTTTGTATGATGCAGACGCAAAGCTTCTCTCGTCTCTCCTGGCTATACGTGGACCGCGATCGGAGCGCATGACGTCGGCATCGGCAGTATGCAGAGGAGAGTCCATTGAGGTTCCATCGGGGCGCCCATATAAGCTTGGAGTGCTATTCAAGTTGTCAGGAAGGCAGCTCATGGAAGAAGCTCTCGTTTTATTCGAATCGCTGTGCCATGGAAACGCGTCAGTTGCCCCGCTCCACATGCGGCCGATTCGCACTGGTCTACTCCAGCATGGAATGTCGGAAGGTATCGAATACCACAAACAACACGCGTTCCATTCCAGATGCGTCTCATCGGGAGCGAAGTCCTCGAAAAATGATTCTAATTGGTTGTCCCGCGCTCTGGAAGGGAATCCTAATCAACGAACTCCGAACAGTAGAAGTTGCTTTCAGAACCCTGCTGCGTCGGTTCTCTTTGTCTCAGAGTGCTTTGAAAATCAGCTGGCTCCTCCAGACAGATAGTAGTTTGTGCTGTGGGGAGCCTTATCCGTCGATTCGCGGATGAGGTCCGTCCAAAAGTTTGATCATTTGATGTGGGTCCATCCAAGCTCGCCTGCTCCTCAGTTAATGATTGTTTTCTATAGGGGCTGGAAACGGAGCGGCCTGATGAGTCGACACGGTGCGAAGCACTAGGCCACGAAGAGCAGTCACGTCGAAACGCCCTTGATAGTGGAGCGCGTTCGCCGGGCTCATAATTTTGAGACACATAAAAGAAGTTCCGTTCGTGAGAGTTTTTGCAGCGAGTCTATATTTGGTTACTCCGTGTAAGAGGCCCTCTCAAGCTTGTCCGAAAATCCAGCTAACCCTTGCAGCTGACTGAGACCCGTCGGAGACACCCATACCCCCATGCCCCATGCAGCTCCCCATGCCCGACAGGGACGGAACGAAGAATTTCCCTCCGATTGGACCTTAGACCCGCGGTGAGTACAGCTGCGAACGAGGGGAGCGCCGTTATTTCAACACAGACGACGAGCAAACATCACGATTTGAGATTCCAAATTGTGACGTCCAGTCCGAACGCTGTCTGCCGCAAGAAGTCAGGGCAGGTACTGTCCTAGATTAAAATTTCAGCGCGGATGTTTCCGATTCATCGGAATCGGGAACAGCTAGGTATTCGGATTCAATCGTCGAGCGTGATTTTGGGAACCTTTATTGGAAATTCGGACGCGAGTCCTAGAATGAATAATGCGAAGTCCTTGTATTAGTATCCCTCCCTTGCGTCCGATGCTCGTCGTTGGGGAACCGCGATAGGTGGACGAAATTCGACAGATCTTTTCAACATACACCTTATCGCGACTTGGATCTCTCCAGATCTAGGAGACTTGAAGGTATCCATATTTCAGATTCCTGGGATCGCTTTTCAGCCTACAGACACGGGCGTCGAGCTCGATGGTCGTCCTCGTCGCTCTATAGCTCTGGAACCCTCGAACGTATTGTTAGGATATCGAGGCATGCTCCATCTGATGGTGAATTCTCTGCACGGGATACCATTAGAATCAGAGGCCAGATGAGGCGTTATAAAACACTTACCTGGGGGATTAATGCACACCCCGGAAAAGGCTGGAATCTGACATGAATAATGGTCTGATTCGATACCCAGACCGTCTCCCGGTGCGAAACTGCTGCTAGAACAGGGTTCGACGCATTCCACGCGAGACGCTAGTCATCATCTCTGCAGAGGCTTTAAGGAAGGACATATCCAAGAGAGGATCAAGTCACGATCGTTCTTGACCGTTTCCCGCTTCCCCCTTCCCTTCGACTAGCGGCACCGTTTTTCCCCATGAATGCTTCCGCTGGTCCAACGGGATATATGGTGAGCGGCGGTCTGAAGTCAGTCATAAATCATGATTCGTAATGAACCGGGTTGTCTCACGACTCACGAAGGAGGAATTCGAATTCACCTAGGAGAGTTCGTTCATGATCAACGATCAACAACGACGGTGGCGAATTCTTGTTGCTAGTAGAGTATGAAAACCTCACTTGGGCTGATGTGTGAGATGAGATCGATATCGAGGTAAATGAGTGATGCAAGATTGGGTTTTCCGTTTCTCCCCGAAAACTTTGACAGGAAGAAGCGTACTAATTACCTTCTCGACCCTTCGGTGTCACGGTGATCCCCCGATTGCCCGATTCTCGATTCCCCGACTTTCTCGGCCGCTGATTTGGCGGAGTCTTCGAGAGGCCTCGAGATATATCATCACCGTCGCACAAATGAAGATGCGCGCTGATCGGTCTCTCTTGCTTCACATCGCGCGTCTCACGAGAACGTCACACCCTCTCTAGAGGGAGCTACCGTCGATCGAACGGGATAGAGAATCAGCTGTCGGGAGGGACATCAGGAGATGACAGATGACAGCGTCAAACGGAAAATGAGCGGAGTTGAAAGTTCAAAGAGCTGATGTAATAATGCCGAATAATTTGAAAACCATTGAGATGAGGAATAAACTAAATCCTGTCGGTCGAGGATGTCTCCAAAGGTCGGAGACACGCAAGTCCACGGCACGGATCGAATTCATGTAACATAGAGAGACCGATCAGCGCATGATATCTCTTTATATCTCTCGACGCTTGAAGACTCCGCCGAGAATCGGGGAATCGAGAATCGGGGAATCGAGAATCGGGGAATCGAGAATCGGGGAATCGAGAATCGGGGAATCGAGAATCGGGGAATCGAGAATCGGGGAATCGAGAATCGGGCAATCGGGGTAGAACCGGTTTCACATCCGAAGGCATTGTCACATATTTTCCGAGAGTTGCTGTCACGGAGATGGAGCACCAGGACCTAGGGCAATTTTACCCCTCGACGACAACGATTCTTCCCGCCTGTTTTCCGCGGAATATTTGACGACGCAATTTTTCTTTCTTTTCGAAAGAAGAGGGATATTTGAAAGATGAGTAAGAGACCGATGAACTAAATAAAACACCCGCAACATTCGAGCATCTGTGAGCAGCAACTCCGTTCCTAGATGATGCACTGGGGTTACACTGGTTGCTTTCGATTGTCAAATTCCTATTCCTGAGCACGATATGTTCAACCAGCGCGTCTAGCATGACTCCTGAACGGCCATCCTGACCGGAATTTCTGCGGGCGGGATCGCGGGTTAGAAGTAGACTCTAGCCGGCTGATCATGCGCGAAGCTTCCTTTCGGCACCCCACGGATCTTCACCAATCAGTGCTGGAGGGGCATCCTCATGTTTATTTCTGATGGAGGAAGATTTCGATATTTTCATTCGAACGGAACTTCTCCTCAATCTCGATCTTGGTGGCAAGTCAAATGAATGTATCTCGTCCTCTGACCAGGTGATGAGGTTTGATTCGGAGCATCATCTAATCCAATCGAATGCGAAGGATTGCGGGTCCTACTGTCCCCAGCTACCCTTTCGTTTGGAGCTCTGTAAAACTGGGAGACGACTCGCGATTGAGTTCTTCCTCTTTTCGCGGCAGAATAAGTGCTGTCCGAGGACTGGGCCTCTGTTCCGATCTCATCTTCCCATTCCTTTCCTCCATTGGACAGCGCGCTTGATCCTTGGTTCGCGAGGATGTGAGGACCTCGGAAAAAATGTTGTCGTCCTGACATACGCCGCATCGCGCCGGAACATATTTTTCCTCTGGATTTCTATGAGACCGTCCGACGTGCGTCATCGAAATCTCGCATCGGATCGAATCTCATGTCAGAGCGCCTCAGGAAGTGAACTTCCGACTGACGTGGACTGCAAGGCCTGTTTTGCTTTCGACAGGTTCTTCCCAGATTCTGACGACCAATTCATTTTGGAAAAAGTGTTCAGAATTCCGAGAGTGTGTCAGAGTCAGAGAGTCGAAAGGACCGGGGAAAATGCTTATCAAGGGGATCGGTGTCAAGCATGGGGTCGGGCTTCCACCCTATCACTTCTACATTTTGTGAAGCCCAACTCGAGACAACAGCTCGGTCAGAATTCCGATTTCCAGATCCGAGCTATCGCGATAGCTGGGCAGGTGGATGCTGATTACATTTAATGCGAGTTGGAGGGCAGCAATTATTTCTGCGGCGAACTCTCATCAAACGGATCTCTCTCGCGCAGCCTGTGCGCGCCCAGTTCGGTAATGGAATCCGTCTGACATTTGCATCCACTCGGCAAAAAGGGAAGCCAGGAGATTCCGCAAATAAAGTGCTTACCTCCTGCGGAAACAGATGATGTCATCAAGCTTTCATCGCTTCATAACCGCATCCTGCGCCACAAGATGGTTTACGGACGGATTTATCGAGGATTCCGGGCCGAAACGAGCAAGCGCTGCCGGGAATCATCATCCAGCCTGGATCTTGTCTGCGCGGAATTCGTCTCACAATCGTCGCCGAAACTACCGGCCACTCGTTTTGAGTAAAACTCATCACGCGGCCAATCTCATTGTCTCCCACGTGTTATCGGATATGGAAAAAGCTCCTCACAGGAAGTTACCTGCTTGCCCCTCGAAGTCAATATTGACGCCAGATTCCACGTTCGTTCGACCGTTTTTTTTGTGCATTCACCTTAAATTCCCGCAGCGACTCGGGGAATCAGGTTGCACTGCGGGAGCTCTCGAATGTCCTTCAGGACTGAGATCGAGGACAGACGGCGACCTCTGAAGTCCCCATTAAAGGTCTTGTTATTCTTCGGCGCTTTCCTGGTAAATATTGACGTTCGTGAAAGTCATGTGATGTCAGCCGCTTTCTCTGGCCCCCTCTCCTCGGAATACGGTGGTTGAGGGTATTACATATAGGTAAAAATGAGGATGGATTGCTAGGCGTGCTCCTGTCGGATCACCGTCTGGGCTCTCGACGGCAGCCCTTGCTCGGTCCCTCCCGATCACCTGCTAGAATTTCAGGGAGATTCGATCCAATGGAATCTTAGATTCTCGGAAAGGTCCACGTTGAGAAAACTCGCAACGAGGTTGCCAGTTGTTTAGATGAGTATCCTTCTCACGGGCGACGAAGGTTCGCGCAAGGGATCGCAGAAAATGGGGAGAATCGGGAGAAATGAGGACCCCCAAAAGAGCGATTCTTCGAAAAACCGACGAAGTTCAAGAGATAAGTGATTGCTTTTTGCCTCGACATCTTTCATCAGTTGCGTAGCAGGATTCTTGCTTCTAGTCCCTTTCCGGAACTAGGAACATTCGTTGTCCAGGAGCGTCAACTTTCCGCCAAAAAAAATTGCAATGCCACCTCTCCGGAGCCGGAGAGCCTATACGAAGTGCCGACTGCGGCGGTCCTTCCTTTGTCGCCCCCTACCTCTTCCTTCCGCCTCGCGAACAACATCTAACAATGAATCGGCATCACAACGAGTGTAAGATACATCTGAAGATACAAACCCGGATCCATCTCCATTTGACTCTCTAGCTCGATAAAGAGGTTCTGCAGTATGGATAGACGAGATATCGAACATGGGGAATCAGGGAAAGACGAGTATCGAACATGCATGCACGGGAACGCGGATACAGTACTCGATATGCATCCTGACACCTATGTAATTCCCACCCTGCCCCATTATCATGGGCGTGCAGCATAGCTTCGCCGGCAGCTCCGCTTCTCAGTCAGGTCGATATACTCGAGCCCGCGTTCCTGAGGAGCGGAAACCTGCTAGATCGATGGAAAGGCATACATTCCACAGGGACGGCGAGGGAAGGCTGCGATTCAGTGCTTTCCGTCGGTGAGCCAACTTTTACACATGTCTAAATCGAGCACTTCACTCTGTAGATTTCTTCCTCGCTTCGTCCCTGCGTGTCACCGGCTCTCCCGAATCGCCCACTGCCTCGTCGCGACGAGCGTCATGTGAACTGCCCGCCAGATGAGCCATCAGAATTCGCTATTATAAGCGCCAAGCTGGCGACTTACAGCTTGTAGGCAGTTGCGAGGTCAGCCATAGGCTGATCGACCCCTCTTCTATCAGAGAAGCTTGATTTCTCCGTGACACTCACGGCGTGGTCGTCTCCCTGGGGGATAGTGATCAGGGAAACGCAATATGTACCGAAGAGGATCACGCTATTATCCCAAGTCATTAGGTGGAAGATCCACTCGAAAATTCGTAGCGGTGTGAGCCGCACCTGATCGGTCTATTCGTCAGAGCTTCCGTGCTCGGAATCTCGAAAAGAGGGCACAGAGATCTGAAATCCGCCCCGTACGGCTGTACGGTTGTACGCCGTTCTCTCCGTACGGTTGCGCATGGTCAAGGTACCGTATAAGTGTGCGTATGTTCTGTCGATGCGAAGTGCAGGGAGAATAATAATTGCTTGAGAGCGAAATCTGTCGATGGGAGAGTGGAGACAAGGATGCGGGTGACCTTCGCTGATGGTTCGAGCGCAATCGGTGGGTCATTTGTATCTTTTCAGCAAAGAGTTTTGGGCTGATGGGCCTCCCTTGGACAATGATAGAGTATGGGATGCGCGAATGGTTCAGCTTCCCGAACTCATAGAGCTTTCTGACAAAGCTCAGCTGTTCTGTACCTCGAGAAGCTGTGGTACAGCTGAAGCCGATTTCCTCACCTACGCATCCAGAAGATGCATCGCGGTTCGGCTACCAGCCGCTGCCATCTTTGACCGGGATAGCAGAATGTCCGCGAGCTGTTTTTAAGTTTTCTTTGCGAGGACTGTACCACGCATGAAATCAGTAACCCCCTAACCTTCTTCGAGTAATGTACTCCCCTTGGAGGGGATGAAGCGACGTTTCGCGGTCCCTCGAGGTGCGCTGCAAGCTTTGACAATGAATATTTCAGCTATAAGAGGTGCAGCGTTGGTTGCCGCGAAATCGGCATTTTTCTGTCAACGGCTTGAGCAACTGGTACAGCTGGGAGCGTTTCGTTCTTTTCTGACCATGCGAAATGAATGCACATCTGATTCGTTCCTTTGAGCGCGCACTACTCTGTGGCGCTTCTCAAGCATTTATTTTTCCCACAACTCGAACGCGTCTGCTACAGACCGCGGTCATATTTTAAAAGGTTTCTTTTGATCGTACGAAGAGCCGCATTAGATTATTTGACAGAGCGTGGCACAGGGTCGTTTCGTTGTAAATTCCTCCGAACAGAGTTCTTCTTGCTCCGCGGCATTGGATGCCGGGCCGGAAGAGCACTCTTTCGCCTCCGGCCCTGGCTTCGAGGCTTCATTGTTTTCGAGTAAGTTTCGGATTTATTTTTGTCGAGGTAGGTGTCCGAAATAAGTGTCCGAACTCAATACCTCCGACTCCAGCTCCGGATTAGGCAATCTGTGAGATCGAGGATTCAGAACGCTGCATCGCGGGGATTTCACCTGTTCAGCTCATTATACGTTTTCGGCATATATCAGCCAGAGCACCTACCAAATAGATACGATCGTTGTCACTGTCGGATTTGTGCAACACATGATACAGCACTAGCTAAATTATGTGATAATGATATTGTGCTCGTGCTGTATCTTTGTTATGCTGTAAACGATGAACGATGATGCGGTCCCAGTTTTGGAGTATAAGTCGTCAACAGAACAATGAAATGGGGCAGAAGACATGACGTAGAGGATCCAACGGCAAATCAACGGCTAAACTTATCCTGCGGCGCCCGATGGGAACGAAACTTGATCTTCTTAGACCGAAAGGATCGAGCAGCCACCGAGTCGAAAAAGATACAGAGAATAATTCGATCCGCAAAATCTACCGACCGGAAGAGAAGTGCAAACACCAAAACACAGGACGCAGCAATACACTCCACATGAGTGATCCGGTATACTTGAGAATTTAGAAGGGAAACGGAGTCTTTGGGTCATCAGTAGAGCGCGGAATCCCTTGGTAAATGCACCTTTGAAACGTCCCTGCCGAAAACGAAAGAATCGGAATTGCACATTGAATCGTTGGGTTCTCCGGCCCCTTTCTCGGGTCTGCGAATAATCACGAATCGATCAGTTTCCTTTGAAGATTCGGGTCGATAGGGGATGAAACCGTTGAGATGGAGAATCGGAGATAATTTTCGAATTCCAGAGAACACACATCCCGATAATGTGTCGGATCGAGAATGATGAGACCTGAATTCAAAATGGAGGCCTCTTTCCAAAACCTTGCTCCGATCAGTAAGTGGAGCGAGTAAGGCTCGGAAGTTCCAGCATTGTCCTGGGTCCAAGCCTAGATGTCCATCATCATCAGCCTCATGGGCTCATCCGTGCGTTATCGATCACTGCTCGGCTACATATTATAGCACTTCTGCATGATTTCTTCATAGTCTCTCCGCGCCGTTACCTAGTGAAGAGTTCTGGAACACACCGTTCCATTACTCCATCAGATGGTAGAGCAAATCGTTCCAGAAGAACGCCGTTGTCGCGTTCCGAGCTGTTCGGATATTTCGCTACTTTTCCGTTTTCACAGTACGGATTTGATGAGAAAGTCCTTTTTCCTGAGCGGAGCACCTCCGCGAATGTTTTTGAATTCCGAAACTCCCTCCATTGTGTGAGCCCGTTGAAACGATTACATAATCTCTTTGGCTGAAGCGGAGCTAGCAGAGATTTTGTTCCCGCTACGAATTACAAGAACGCCGGGCTCGTTGCTCGCCGCAGAACGCGACGACGCCCATCGGGGTCACCGTGAGAGTTTGAGCAGAGGCTCTTTCGATGCCCCAGCATTCGCTGCAAGGAGCGTATACATATAGGATTTTTTTCTGGGGCGGGGCCAGCAATGTTATTTGGGGGCAGAATCATGATGATGATGATGCCCATAGACCTCAATGTATGGAGGCGGTGTTTTAGGGGGAGGGGGGGAATCGCGGCTTTCCAGATCATCGAAATCGCGACGCTCCTCATCGGGCTACTGAAGATCTCCCTATCTGCCGAGTGGTCCGACACTCTGCATGTGTACCGCTCGAAGCTTACAAAACGGAGAGACGCATTTCGACAATCTTGGGGACAAATGTAGCTCATAGCCCCGCTGCCTGCACCCACGTTCGCCCCAAGGGTGCAACCGTGCAGATACATCCCTTCGGAGGATCGTCCATATCGGCTCCCTCGTCAGGATTGAGGTTTCCTGAAGACGAAACGCAAATATGCGCGCATGAGAGCGCGATGGATGTATACCGCGAAGTCGCGGCCATGGAGATGTCTGATATCGGCGTTGCATATCTCGATTGCCGTCTATTCAGCGCCGAAAGCAGTTCTTGCTTGTGTCGCGTAGGTACACTGCGTATCGAGTCGACATGTAGCAGTGGCGCCACAAGTCTTGACGACAGTTCTCCGCTGTACCTAACAGTCTGCGCGGAGCTATCAGCTTAGCGTCATGAATCGGAAACATGCACTCAGTAAAAAGAGAAAATCTCTGTCACAGAGATTGTGAGCTCCATTATTCCTAGGCAGTGCTTCGACCGGGAAGAGGAGCTGTATCGTGCGTTCTCTTCTATTTTCGTTGCAAGTGCTCGTGTGGGCTCATGGCCGGCTACGAATCCATTAGCTTCTGGTTCTACGATCAATCACTATTCCTGGGAGCGAGTTGCCTCACACCTGATTCATCACGTAGTATGTTCATCTAATCTCTCCGCTCGACGTCCACAAGCCCTCTATTTCCTTGTTGCGCTAACAGTCGATAGGGATTTTCGGATGTCGGAGGAGGCAGTCTTCGAGCGGCCATTCGCGCCATAGGTCACGCTCCGGCCATCGTCGTCCTCAGATTCGAGCATTCGTCATGGAGACGACCAATGAGAGTTTATTGTACACTACAAAGTGCGCATGCGATCGTCTCTGGAAGTCGTCGACAGCTCATGCGAGAGTAAAGTGACTCGATCGAACGTGGTCTCACCGATTACGACGACATTCTCCACGTCTGGAGCACCCTCTCAAGCTGGAGAAGGAAAGAAAAAGATTCCTTGCAGACGGGGAGAGTAAATCGGAGCAAATCGGCCTACCCCACCGTGAGGCCGACAAACGATACTTCTCCAAACTTATCGAGAGTGCTAGTGCGAAAAGCTCCCCGAGGATTGACCACAACATTCAGGGGTCACCGATCCGTCGAAGACGATTGTCCCCAATAACATCATGAACAACATCTCAGCTAGGAGGTTCTGTAGATACCTCAGAAACTCTTGAATCTCCTCGTAAATGAGAGTTCCTCCCCCTCCCCCAATTTCATGCAGAGGAAAGAGTTGATGAGTGAATGAGTGATTACCTGATTTTCCTGCTCGACTCAGCGATAGCTCTTCTCACGCATGACGTCTTCAATGTCCCAAGTTGTCTTCTGTTGGGGGCGACTCCGAACCAGTTCCGCTCCTTCTCTCCACTCATTAAGACGTCCTCGTTCCGAAAATATATCATGCATGTATGCTCACACGAGCATGAAGAATCAGGCTTCCGGAAGTCAAAGATATTTGTTACAGAAATTCTCATCCCGGAATAAGGAACTCGTGTTCTACCAAAGTTGAAATTCGCAGCTGACCTCATCGGATCCGGACGAAGTTTTCCTGTCTGATGATGACACTGTCTTCATCCGTCCCAGAATCGCAAACACTAGCTCCTTCCAAGTTCACCCGACGCTGTGGATGTTCGTAGCTGACGATGTTGTGGAACTGAAAATATTCATACGGTCTGTGGAAAGACTCCCGATGTCGACCGGATGCGGCACCGTCATTTAATATTTACAAGGACATACAAATGAAACCTGTACGGCAGGCTTCTGGAGACTCAAAGCAACCACTCCTCGTAATTTGCCTGTAAAGTGAAGTGGAGAAAGAGGGGGCAGGAACTTTCACAACGCAGCCGAGGACGAAATAAGATCCTCGAGAAAAACGAGCTTCGAGGCGCGCCCTGAATTGAAAATGAAGAGGAATGTCATATTGCCCTTTCATGAGCAGCTTGTTGACAGCATGGAATGCGTTTAGCTAAACTCATTCAAAAAGTTTCATGGACGGAATCGTCCAATGAATCGCTGACGGGTCGGGCCGTCGGGCCCAGGCAGACACACGAAATTTCGTCGTTCCGTCGGAAGGAAAGTGAAGCACGCAGTGGAAGCTCCCGCGAAACGAAAACATTCCGATTTTCAGGTAATTGCCGCATCGGAGCGGAAACCTGAATTCGACGGGCTGCGAGCAGGAAATGAGATTGTGTCGAGCACCGAGAACCAGCGACCTTATACCCTTCGATGGCTAAAGTGGAACGCGTGAGCTCTCTCCGATCCAATGCTTGACGCCTCGCTATCCGCGGTGAGAAGCCCGGGGGTTGGGAATTCATTGTTCGAAATCGACAGCGAGAGGCGTCCTTCCGAGGTAAGGAAGTCGGATGTAGACGGCAACGCGATCAGTCTGCACCCATTTCACTGGTTCGAGATGATGAGATCAGGAACCGAAAGAGGTTCTCACTTCACCGCCGCGGATATCCGTCAAAAATATTTCGGAACCGAACTTTCCCAGGCATGAGTCACTGGTACACGCCGCCCCTACCTAGTGATTGATGCTGCGATTCCGATAGCCGATGACGTTTCCGTGAGCGAAATCCACGGGAGGGACTGTGAGAGCTTGGACGAATCCCACGAGGTCATCTCTCTGTATGCTTTCTATCCAAGGATCGAAATCGAAGACTCGGAACTAGTATTCTTCCCCGAGACATCATCCTTCCTCAGAGGCGGCTCCCCTGACTCCCGCGATCTTCGTTGGTCGGGAGACAGGATCCCGTCGGTGCCGGCGTTCCGCTTCTTCATCAAATGCGATTCGACCGCGGGAGCCATTATATGTCTGACATTTTGTTAGCTTCCCGTGCCACAGACTCAAGATGTTTCCATCCAAATTACGGAGCTCGCAAACTTCCCTGATAGAAACTCTCCTCATCAAAGGAGAACACAACATGTTTGTCTTGCTAATTCAAACAGAGTTTTATTAGAATTATATACATACTCGCAGCGAATCTGACGAGAACGTCCGATTCTGTAACCATTCTCCAATAGTGTCTCCCGATCGTTTTCGGATAGCTCGAACATCACCGATGGACCCATTCCGGGATCCAACCTCAAACGCGTGCGGTCGCCAAGGAGTCTGAAGGTTCGCTTTCTGCTCGGAAATTTCTATCGGAGTCCAAGATCGAAAATGTTCGGCTACCCGTAACAAGCTTCTCGACTCCTGAGCACAGTGGGTAGCTTCCGCGCCGTTTCCTTTGGAAGCAGGTTTACGTATTGGTTTTAAAAAATATCAGCCTCGCTTTCTTCTATCATAGTTGTTCGGCTCGCTGTGCGCAATTGATCGATTCGATTTCCTAATCTTGGATCTGACCTTCAGCAATCCTCTCGGATCATACACTAAAAGTTGAACAGAGTTTTGCATCTCCTCAAATGCTCTGGGACGAACTGTTGCGGTATGTTCGTTCATATTGAAAGGCATTTCCGTCTGATCAAAGGCGGATTCACAAGTCTCGGAGCTATAAGTCGGGATCATTGACCCATGCGGAGCTTCAGTCCAGCGTTCCATATCGGATGCTCACTGAACAGTCACATAAAGAGATATTTACATTTTTTTTCAAATACATAATGCGATTCCATTCGTTCTTGGAATTCATGCCTAATATATCTTATGAATCGCCCGGAAATAGATCCACACTTTTTTCAGCCTTCTTTTCCCGAAATTCTTGGCATTTCCGGTCCGTATGGACCGTCTATGGGGCGTCGCTCCAATATGCCGTACTAGAAAACGGCTTCCGGCGCGACGGCACCCCACTAGACCCGTTGAATGGTTCGACTTGGCACGCCGAAGGGGCAACGGCGGCGGTGAATCCTTCACCGACGCGAAGTGGACCATCGCAGAGGTCGATACGCCTCGGAAATGAGCGTGAGCGGGATGAATGCTTAGCGCCACCATCTAATTGATCCCTTCCCGCTGCCCGGCTCTGATTCTTCTTTTCTCATGCGCTTTTCTCAACCTCCGACGGATACTCGTATGATACGAGGGGAGGATGGAGCAGCACATCGATAGAAGGGATTCGGAAAGTAATAGGAGCATGTATCATGCATGTTATGATAAATTCGGGAAAAGACCAAAGCCCACAGTGAGCAATAACCGTCAAACGGATAACAAATCCGGAGCCGGGAGTAACGACCTCCGTAATAATTAGAGAGAGCTTTGCTTGAGCCCTCGACGAGAGGCTCGGACCGTGATGTTTCCTTTTATGCGGATGGAGGGAAGTGTGCGACGGATTCCGAGAGCAAAGCTTTCCTGCTCAGATGACTCGACCATCGATCTGACGATTCCCGAGGCGAATCAGCAGCCTATGGGGCGTTCAGGGAGGGGAATTGGCGAAAGTCAACGGCGCATGGGCCGCGTTCATCTGGTGAGTACGAAGTGTCGAGGACTAAAGCCAGATTCCCAATCAGGAGGTCAGCGGGAGCATTGCCTGCATGGAGCACCGTCCAAAGTCATCTGGAAATATGGTTTTGCGTGGCCGAATTAACACGCTTAGGCGACGGTTCCCTTCGACTCCCCACTAGTCCAATTATCAGGTTTCCTTCGACTTCCCGAGTCGACAGATGCTGCCTCAAAACTTTTCAGCCGAGGGAATTTCGTGGCTTCTCCATCACGACGCGGAAGCTGCGAGTCGATGGCCTGCAGATGGCGCTTGCTCTCGGCAAAGACACTCGAGAAGCCGCCCAGAACGCGTGCCGGAACCAATGTTTTCCGGATTGCAGACTTGAATTGACTGTTGGCAATGTAGACCGAGGAATCCGTGAAATCTCGAGTCGCTACTTTCCGATAAGGATCCGGACGAATCAGGTAGGATGGGGTAATGGAGGCAATTTCTCTCCTAATCCTGTGCTGGTCGGAGGAATCACTCCGGAATGCGCGGAGGTATCGGATGACTTCTTACGAGATCGTATCGACGAACTCGCTCTTCCGTGTGATCTCCTGTCAGACTGCTGCTCACGGCGCTCAGACCGCAAACCAAGCGGGAAGACTCCCGAAGGATCTGTCGACATGTCTCCTTTGAGAAGTGGGCGACTTCTGCGTTGCTGCCGCGGCCTCAGAGAGATTCCCGCTCAAGCGGAGGCCTGGCGGCGGAAAGTGTTGAGGCTATTCTTGGTGAATCTGACTGAAGACGCCGTTCTCTGGAGAATAAATTCGATGGCAAGATCCTCGTGGCGGTGAGCTCGCTCCGGACAGGAAAGGCCAGTTCCTAGAGCCCAATATTCCGCGGGGTAGCGCTCGGCTAGTCCAACTACTCCATCAAAGGCTCGGAATCAAGCAGAATGCAGTCTCATCTCGCTTCAATTTTTACCTCCACCTGTGGATACAGAATAATTAGGAAACCCTCAACACTAGCGATCTGGCGATAAAGTCGAGAGAGGAACCCACCTGGACTTTCTGAGGGTCCTGTGTGCGATTGTTGGACTCATGATACCGAGTGGCGGATTGTTTCAATCGGAAGGACTGCGTCGACAGGACGACCGTCGAATGTTGAAGCTTCGTGCTCCTCGGTCTTCTAAGGTGGAAGACGCCATAGATCACAGGATTGAACATTGCCGTGGAACTGCCTACAAAGAAGAGGGAAGAGTTCAGCGCTCCTCCCCTCACGCTCTTATTGTTCGTTGAGAGATCGTTGGTCAACATAGCGAGAACTCCTACTGATGAAGCTAAGCCACTAACTCAGCCCGACACGCGCGAGACGGCGAGCATACGTTGACCAGGGTTCCAATGTCACAGGTCTGCTTGCTTATCTCTTTGTCTTCAAATAAAGAGATCTAAACTTAACTCCTGCTTCCCGGTCCCAAGTTTCGTTGGAACGCAGCGCGTCTGAGCGAGAACTCTGAAGGATCCCTTCTGCCGGGGGAAGCCGTCAAGATTACAGGAGCTCAGGCGTTCATTAGGGTGCGCAGGGCCATCCCAGCATTTCCCCGAGGCTTTCCGATACCAAGGGGTAGGGCTAAGAGCAACATGCTGCTCAAAGCACTAATATGAACGTTCCACCAGAATAAGCCGTATCCCATTCACAATTAACCCGAAACCGCGGAAATGCTTCGAACGAGTTGATTGCTGAGCCTCCAGGGACGCTGACTTCTCTGCTCCGGAGGGCGCAGCCTGAACAAGATGCGGCGACATTGAAATTGTCGCGCGTGGAATGGATTTCGTGGACACGAGTCTGTCGTGGGACCTCAGCGAGACAATCCGATTTGTTCCGTAATAATTAGCCGCCTTCATGATCCTAAGAAATAGAGCAGGAAACAGGAAGTCCGCATCCTAGTTTGTATGCTGATACGGATTCATCCTAATCCCTGGCGAGGGAAACCTCAGCTGGAGGTGATGAGAGCTTCTCACGGTAGCTTCCAGAATGCTCCACGCCAGTGTTGCATCTTTGCGGAACGAGAAGAGTTCGCCCATCATTCTTGTGGGCCATTATTCATCCGTGAGTCTCCGAGGCTTGGACGGACACTACAGCTAGACAGTCGATATTGAACGACCACAGAGTCGCGTCGGAGTGCGACTCAGGCTACGTGCAGTGAGCGGAGCCCCAGTGCGGAGCGTAATGATTGCGATATCTCCGCGGCCGAGGGGAAGTATTACCTCGCTTTGCTCGGTCGCGCCCACAGAACATTATTCGCGCACACCGAACGGAACAGTCGTAAGCGATCAGAACAGTAATGACGGAGTCGCGACGTAAGCTGCACGCGTCATTAGCAAAAAATAAGTCAATGGTGACACACCGGCGCCGTTTGACGGTACCCCGGACGGGAGGAAACGGAAGACTTGAATTTTCTAGTCTCATGCGCGTTCTGAAGTCCGGGGAGAGTAAGAATGACCGGTCCAACATCCACGGTCGCAGCCTCTTGCATCGAATCATAATGTGACACTTCGGATCGTGAATCGTTAGTCCATTCCACCAATGATCATCTATGTACACATAAGAATGGTCACGCTGGGAATTCTTTTAGGAGAAGAAGCTGATTCCGACGTCAAGGTGGGACTGCATGCGCGAGAGGGGAAGAACTCACCGAAGAAGAAAATAGCCGACTGAAGGTCGCCAGTGATCTTCTGCTCGGGATCCAGATTGAAAATGAAGATGAACATCATCCCGTAGTAGGGAGTCCAGCAGATGACAAAGGCCGCAACGATGACAACCGTAATCATCAATGATTTCTTTTTCGCCTTCTCCAGAAGACGTCGTCTGGCTTGTTCCATGGAGCTCGTCGCCAAACCGCCAGGGTTTTGCAATTGATTGGAAAGATTCTCATGTATTCCGGGTAGATCTGCAAGGCAATGATAATAATAATCGGTGTTCGAATCGTTCGACCACAAAATCATGAGGCGGTTCTCGATTCAGCGGCTCCGACAAGCACAACGTCAATAAATAGGATCAATTCCCCTCCCGGTTGGACCCGAGATGGCAAATTGAAAAAGAACATGATTGTGCCGCGGAATTCTTTGTGGTGTCCCCGGGACCTTATCGATTTGCCACGGAGTTTGCGGACTGCACTCACTGTGACGGAAGAGAATACAAAAGAAGCCGTCGATTCCTCGGTTTGCAGGGAGCGGTCTCACCGAATTCGCTTCCCACAGAAATCACGCCTCTTAGTGGCAGGATTTTCGAAAGCGAATCGACTACGTTAGAGCGCTCAGGCAGTAAATAAAGTCTGAGCCGCACGAGGCGGACAGACGCGACAAAAGACGCAGAAATAGATCGAATCGAGAAGCTAAAGCGGACGCTCGCTGGTGGAAGCTGGCTCCCGTTCCACAAGGCGAGCTCCATACGCAATTTTGCGACCTCCGTGGACGAATATGTAGGTCTTACGGGGCTCGGGTGGACCCTTCATGGTTGAGATGCTTGGGAAAACATCAGAAAACGGTTCCTTTCAGATCGCTGCTCGCGGCGGATACGAATATGTAAAAATACGAGCCCCGGAACGCTGCGAGATGATCCATTTCCTTATTTTGTTTCGTTACCGATTCGCCACGGGCGCCTGGTCTGAAGACCATTGGCTGAATAAAAGAAGATCCCGATCTGACCGAAAAAAGGCTCTCATCAAATCGAGTCAAACGCTTCCTTAGTACCAGGCGCAGACTATCAGTATCAGTGAATCTCATCGTTCCGGGTAGAGCCTGCAAATATTCCATGAGTTATACCAGTCGTCAGCGGGGATCGCGGTGCCCTCGGGTCGCGCGAGAAATTAGAGGATTCTCGGGAGCTCCTTTCTTGACCAAAAAAAAAACGCCCTCCAGAAGCTTCGCAGCGACGCAACGTTCCGATCGGGTCTCTGTATCGCAAGAAACACTTCGAGAAGCATTCCCCCATATTCACACACAATATACGAAAGCAAGTATCATCTCGGACTATATATTATAGTGTCAGCGACCATTCATCATTCTCGACGATTGTCCACAGTTGGTCGAAGTGAGAGTAAAAAGCACCATCGAGTAATTATCATCTCGAGCGGTGCCCAACCTCTCTGGTGTCGCGACTCCCTGAGGAAGGCAGGCGGCCTCCTGAGGCGCCCAGACGGCAGCCAGGCTCCCCTTCCTGTCTTATCCTCTCTGCTCAGGAGATCTATTCAAACCCTTCATTCGAATACTGGAGCGGGTGCTTGAGACTCATTGGAAAATGAGCAGAAGAATTCAGATATTTTCTGAGCAAGCAGACGATCTTTCGGAGGAGCGCGACGCGTATCAGTGTGCCAACATTGCAATTTGTTGGAACTCGATCATGGAACAAGAGTTCGGGTTATGATAGCTAGTCGTGGAGCTTAGCGGGTATCGAGTCCGTTCCGATACTTCGTCTTGGAGAAAGGAAGTGCTCGTCCAATGAGCTGTGGGAAGATTGATTCCATCCTTCATTGCTGGAGGGTAGGAGCTCAGAGCTGGAGTCACGCAGCAAGATGATTTTCGACGATGATTCCTTGTAGTTGTCGTACCCTGAATGCTCCGGAGTATGAACCGAAAATTCGTCCGCGGCGCCTCCAGGGAGGAGGTGGGGCTCCCGAAGTAGCCGGGAAATCCACGTTGGGAAACCCACATGTAGATCTGCTGGACGGAGTTCGCAATCCGGGTATTAATTATGATATTCCCCGGGTTCTCATCACGTAGGCATACGTCAAGGTCTAGTGTCCAATAGTCATTACATATACACGCATACCAATGGAGAGATATTGCTCCCGCGAAGGCCTCGCATGGAGTACACCGTCTCGGTCGGTGACCGAACTCCGAATTTGGGATTCCTAGCTAGAACCGATTACCTCTCCCGGATGAAGCCCGTCTTGTGTCGGTCTCGAGCGTACCCATCTCGTCGTTCCGCTACCCGAACTACCTACACTCTTCACACGAGGTGTTGCGCTGGCTACTTGCCAATCCTGAGAGTCACCATTGGGCCCGTCATCTGATTTACCTCACGGGCGCCTCTGCTGTAGATCTTCGACAGCTTCAGGGAACTTTCCCTCCTCGTCGAATAGAGTCGATCGACCATCCAACATCACTCAGATCGTCGAAATAAATGTTTTTCAAATACATTGTCAAGTACCGTTCTTCTAAAGATAGAGAGACAGCAGGTTCCTCCCGCTACGAAAGGAACCCTTCTGGACGGCAGTCTTTTCTCTACAGGGTAGGTGCTGGTAGGAGGGGGGGGGGTCCGCGGAGAGAGAGTCGTCGATGCTCGAGGTCGTTGATTCGCACGAGAACTGAGTATTCACTTGAAGCTAGGAACACCCTGACAGTCAGCGGAGATCCGGACGCATCCGAGCATTCGGTGCACAATCTCCTTATCGAAAGTGCGGCGTTTCGCCTCTTTTTTCCTCCTTATTCCTTTGAGCTGCACATTTCTTTTCCGTCGAGCACGGCATAGCCCCACAGGCAACCGAAACGCGTGGTTATTCTGCAAGACACAGTCGTTGGAGCGCCACGCAAGGCCGCGCTGGTTTCTCGAGCTTGGGAGCAAGCTCCCGCAGGTTGTCCCGCGGGAAATCATGGCGGGCTTTGCTGAGAATCTGTGCATGTCATTTGACATTGTCTCGCGCAAATTCTATTTCTCTTTTCCTGTGGGTCTCGTCCGTGAAACTGTAAGGGGGCACCCATTCGGCAACGCTAATTGACATCGGTAAAAAACCGCCTGAATCTCATGCCCGTGGACTTTCTTTACCTGATGAATTGACTACCTGCATGCCGATTTCCCCATGTTATGAGATTCGAGATATATGTACGGAGGTATGTCGCTAAGCTCTGTCACCGAGGGGGAGGCGGGGCCCTCCCAGCTGAACTTGGCGATTGTTCCATGACGCGATTCCTCGCTCTGGAATAAGTTTCTCCTGCACGAGGATTTTACTCCTCCAGCAGGACAGATCGCCGATGCAGTTTTACCGGATCAGGCAGCTGACTTTATCTCAATAACTGCCATTACCGGAAAGGTACCTCGCTAGAACGAGACGATCTTTCCTACTCACTTGCGATGGTGAAGAAAGTGCTGGCGTACATGAGGACTAACATTATGAGCGGGATGATGAACATGAGCAGCAATGAGACTGATGCGTAGACCTGTTCCTGCCAGTCGGCCGTATAGAAGCCATACGTGACGCATTGATAGAATACCTCATCGAACGGGCCCTGCCGCACGCGGAATATGAATATCTGAAACATGAGAATACACTTTTGAAAAGAGGCTTCAGTGTCTGGTGGGCGAATGTGGCTCCCGATGATGTGATTGACTCGCATGCTGATTTCGTCTCGCAGTTTTTCCTGGGCATCGAGAATCTACGATGACCGACTTGATTCACTTCTGAGCCCGAATGAATTCGAGGGTGAGCTGCGTCGACTTCCGACGAGATAATAATAAAAAGCCTCGAGCGCTCCTGATTCCAGGGAGTGAGAGTCTTACTTCTGTTACTGTCTCTCGTCATAATTGAGCGGTATCAGAGACATGGCTGCGGGTCCAAACTTCACACCTTCCGTGGGCTGGTCAAGTCTACGCCCGCTAAATTGAGGATTTTCAGCGCTGCCCTTCCACGGGTTTTTCTAGGAGGTTGACAAATTCGTTGTCGCTAGGTTTTCCAAAACTGTCGATCTAAATTCGAAACTTGTGTTTGTCTTTCTTTCGGCAGAGACTCATCACTCATCACCTCATCACTCATCACCTCATCTTTCATCACCCTTGTCGCTGCGAGACTGAACCAAAACAACATCAGCTTCCGAGTCCAATTCGATTCCCAAAACTTATCGTATCTTATAGAGAATGTCTCTGTCACACTAGTCTATTTACGTGAGTTTGAGGGTGATTCTCTCATGACCTGACTCATCGTCAGTGCCAAAGCCGTATCCCAGGATTTCTCAATTTCGCCCTTCCAAGCGTTCCGAACAAAGAGAGCATGGGTAATTTTCTGTCTTGATTGTCTCAAGAGCTCGGAGCAACCAGTTCTTTTGTTCGTCTGAGCTCATTGACTCCGACTGAGGACAAATATTGATTTTGTCATCAGGTTCTCCACTGCGCTGAATTCGACCCGAGCTCGTTTAGACTTCCGTCTACGCATGCGGTTTCTCTTCGCCCGGCTGGGTATATGCTTGCTCAAGAGATATATCGGTGGATTCGGCAGGCTCTCGGCTCTGCTCTTGAAACGAGATTATTCTCCTAATTTTGCGTACATGGGGAACTCTAGAGTAATCCGACAGCATTTTCAGAACATGTGTACGGTAGAACCTCGCGATGACGGACCTGGTATACACCGGGCACTCGTACAGCGGGCCGATTGCTTGGCTCTGGGCAAGCCGATGGAATCTTCAATGTTAGGAGTCACGGCTATAGCGAACCCAACAACGGACATCCGGATTAGACAGAATGATCTTCAGGCCTCGGTCCTATCTCTTCTCATGCTGATCAAATCGGTTATCATGGCTTCATTGTTGCGAGACGGGAATATGGAAGCGATGGCCTATCGGACGATTTGCAAAGTTCCTCGCCCTTATGCGCGTCGTGAGCAAGGCTGCGCCCGTTACCCCGATGACTTCCTTTTTCAATGCCGATCCAGAACCCATCATTTGATAAAAGGGTCATAAACCGGTCATAACGGACCGTTCCGTCCGCTCCCTCCGAGCCCGTTACAACGAACTTCCACTGTATTTCACGGCAAGTCAGCCCCGACCGCGGATTGCTTATTAGTTGGCTTTGCTCTTCCCCTATCAATCATCGCTCACGCTCAGTAACTATCATGAGAGCCTGTGGGACGATGCTCATCGTCGGACCTCCGATAGAAATATTAACCTTGACCGGGACATGGTTCTTGCGTTCTGTAGGCGTAGAAAGCTGTAGCGCTCTCTCTCCGACGAACGAGGTGACATGGGCAATGCTCAGATGTCTCCGCTCGAAGGAAGCGGAGGAGCTCTCTTTGTTATTTGTGTGCCAACCCCTAGATCCGAAGAAGTATCGTGATGCGAGCAACACATGGCGTTCTGTATATATCATGCTGCACAGCGGTATCAACCGGTGGCTCTCACTGCCGATCGATTGCAGACCCTCAGCGCTCTCGACAGGAGACATTCCGATGTCCAATATATCGATAACGTCGTCACAAAGTGATAACGAGCACGTCACTCCAGGGCAAGAAGTCTTTCAAGGGTTCACCGGACACTTTTGGGAGAGAGAGCGCGATGCAGCGATCTGAGCTCTATCCAGTAAGGTCTTTTCGAGATCATATATCGTCGGCTCGGTCGCGTCACGTCCCAGGGCAAGGTAGTCCATGGCTGTTCCCAGTGGAATGATCCACGGGATAGTGGTACGCCTCGAGCTGACTCATGAAGATTTATATGTTTGCAGACAGTTCCCTACAAGCAAGGTGGAATTCGCTACTGCAGCGACTCCCCAACGCGTGCAGTTGCCCTGATAAATCCCATGAGTTCCCCCACGAAATCATAGATGTACAGCGGATTGCGATCAGTTCTCCCCGATGCATGGCAACGAAGGAGCTCGGAAGATTGAGCAGAGTCTTTTTTCCAATGTCAAAAGCGAGGGACAAATATAGCCATGTTGCAATCGAACTCGGACTCCGACGGAACGGATCCGATGTGATAGCCGCGGTCTTCATGTTAAATCGCGAAATATACAGTCGAGAGCGAAGCCTTAATACTGCTTCGTATATTTGGACTCAAGATGACCAGAGATACGTCGACGACGTGCACACACGTATGGATACTATAGCTCTGGCTGCCCGACGGGTGGTCGAGTTATTAGCGTTCGTCACTTCTCGTGCAAGCGTGCGTTTCACTTCGTGCAATGCCGCAACGATGCCGCTCGCGCGGGAAGCGGTGTGGGTTCGATCCCTGATGCCGGAAAAACATTCCTTTCGGAAGCGCAGGTACTCGGCCTCGATCCTCCTGGGTACATTTGTTTTATGGATCCGTCCTCGGAAACAATGTGAATAACACTACCCCGGACGTTAAACCTTGGCTGTGTGGTCCACCCCGAGAAAGTTTTTTTTGCTGCCCAGGCTCGATACTAGCGAAGTGATTGTGACGTGAGCACGCGACACTTCTTTCTTGCTCAAATCCACCAGCACTCTCCGAGTCATCATATCAGCAGAGAAAGCCCAAATGAGATAGGGTGGATCGCATGGAGGATCGATTGTGGTCGCGATGAGGTCTCCGCTGGGGAGATTCGAACATTCTGGGGCAGGAGGATTCGAGGAACTCTATCGGAAGGCTGAGAGTTCTTCGATTCAGCTGAAAGACTTAAGGATTCACGCGCGGTACCTGAGATGTGATATCACAGTTGCGTCCAGTCCCAAGAGGACTACGACCGGACTCGTTCGCGACTACAGCATTATGAGTGGCCTCATTATAGCCCCCCTTCAGCGTCGTGATTGTCTGAGTGTCAACTGCATGCTCTTGCGGGGGTGGTTTCGTAATTGACTTCCTCGTCACCTGTTCCGTCCATCAGATCACCGACACTGCCGAAGGCACATGAAGAGTTCTTGCACATCCCGCGATCGATGGCAAGCATAATTTCGTCTTCCTGCTGCGTTTCGGTGAGATGAGAGCGGGTGAGGAGAACTTAACCGATATTCAAGGAGACGTCGACCGATTTGAGAGCGCAATGCTAGGATAACGGAAAGAGGACCTGAGGAATGGTATGTGACCGAGAAAACTCAATCTCACTCTGCCCTTGTTTTTCTGCCTCCGAGTGTCTGCCTGACACCTCTGTTATTATTATTAACCATCGTTCGGAATAACCGAGAACCGACCCTAGGGAGAGCATAAGCGATTTTCCTCGGGGCAGTGGAATCAGGGGAAGCAAGCTTCCCGGAAGGCGTATACAGTTATGGGAGAGATTATGGTTACTTAATCGGGAGATTGTCGTGAATCGTACGACTTCAAGGGCGTTCGAGTCTTTTAGCGAGGCTGTGCGACCCGTGGAGGAATTCTCTGCCCGAGACTTCCTTACCGTGAATTCCGATTGCGGACGCATTGGAACTCACCGAGCGCCGTCACAAGCCACATCGGAGGCTCAAAGCATAATTGTTTCAGCTCTACCGATCGATGTGCTAGACTTTGAGCCTACGCAGACGAGGATGGAGGGCGCCTTGACCGCTCGATAAGGGGGAATCGGCTGCTAGGCTAGAGATCGTCACCACATTAAAACTGAGCCATCAGCCATAATGGACAGAGGAGTCCAATATTCGAGCTGATTGAGATCGGGCTGATTGGCGCACGACAAGAGCCTGGCTAGAGCTGAAAAGCACGAGGATACCCGCGCATACTCAGCGACAATCGGCTCTGACGTGTAGTCGGGGCAATCGATTTTCTCGACCATTTGATCGGATGAGCCCTTGAGTTATTCAGCGCCACTCTCAGACCTCCGCAGCTATTTACAACGCTCATTTCGGGATACACGCGCTCGATTATTCTATGATTCGCTCAGCGAAGGGACGCCCGAGATTCGATATAAGTCTATCCTGCTGCGCCGCGAGCTCTGCGGCCCGCCAATTGACGACGCTAACGATCTAAGAGAAGTCTCCCCGGTTTATCCTCCGTTTACCACGCTTCATTCTCCATGATTCCCGGTGGACTATCACGCTTTCCGGTCAGGTAGAATTTCTGACGTGTGTCGGAGCTCTGACCCGAATCCCGCTTCAATGCCCCTCAGCTTGAGCGATTCAAAAAGTGATCGTACCGCATCCTGCATGCGGTTCATTTAAAAGAGTGTCCCCGATTCGAGGCGCCAAAAGCCTCTCACGAGTAAGGTCTGTCATGATAGGAATTTATATTTATGGGGCCTCCAGATACCCTTGGGACCTTGATCCTCGGCGCGAATCCCCCTCGCTCGAATCCGCCCCGCTCAGCTCGAGAAGGGACTGCTGAGAGCGATCTCACCGACTCGGATGGCTTTTTAGGCTGCTCTGATACATTAGGGCAGCCTCGAGGTCCCGTGAGTGAATACAATGGAATTCTATCTGGCGGGAATCGAACTTCAGGCGATTCACCGTGTTCTCCGAAAATGGAGGGCGCCTGCTCTTGAGTCTTGAGACGCCACTCGTAGACGAGTTTCTTTCGGAGGAGCAGAAAATGGAGTGGCACTCCCTGATGGACGGACATCCCCTCATGAAGGGGGGGGGAATCGATCCGTGTGGACTGTGTGTGTTCGAAGCTCACGACTCTCGAAACGCCTGGACCGGCAGAGCATGACTAATGCGCCCGTCATTTCGTTGTCTGCCACAAAAATTGCGGATGGAAACTTTGCTTTCGGACTATAGCGGTCACTGATGAATCTCGCCTCGTGGAATCCTCTTCTCGAAATGAACACACATGGCCGATTTCGAACACGGAGCAAGCTTTACTCAGGTAATTTTCGTGTTATGGAAACTTCCCGCGGGATGGGCTCCGGCTGGACTGAAGAGGACGAGAAGAGGATGATTCATTTAGCAGGGACACGCAATTGCCCTAAACAGTGTTGTTCTCTAAGGAGACTGACATGCTCGGATGACCTATGAGGGGGGCGGAGGGAAGGGTGGCGGTCCGATTGCATCTCGTTCGATGGGGAGTCGGTTCTCCCAGGTAAGACTCCTCGGATACTTTGATGCTGCGTTCTAGCGAAGGACCGAGATGATTCCAAGCTCCAAAATCGCGTCGCTCCTGCATTGATCCGATTCCGTAATTCGTCTATATAGTGGCAGCACCACGACACACACCAGGACATTGCTTGCCCACTCTTGACAGTACCTACTTTCGTCAGGAACTCCCTCAGGAAGTCTCCAAGCTCCGAAATCGACGATCTGCTTTCGAAATATGTAGCTCGGAGAGTGGATCAATCATCTGGTCATGATTGTGTCTGACCGAGCTCACAGCTCCATGACGATATATGCGAAGCACGAGGAATAGACGCATCTTTCGGGGCGGGTGAAAATTCAGACATACATACAGTCGCATGGGATTTCACAACGACATGGGGAAAAAAACTGTCATATTGGTATCAATCGGACTGCCGCCCGTTGGAGTTAGCACGTAGAGGAATATGGGAGTCTCCGACCCCTTTCATCTCCGATTTCCCATGTGTATCCTTGTCCTAACGGGCGTCACGTCCCGGGCGGTTTCCGAGAAGGAAATAGGTTTCCGCTTCGAAATATCATCGGACTTGGCAGCGTTCTGAGGCAGGAAGAATTCTGGCGCGGAAACCATGATACGTGCCACGTGCCTCACAAGTAAACATTCTCTTCCTTCAATCCGGGTTTACGAAGATGGGTATGTTTTCCGAAAGTCCCAAGCCTAACTAAGAATAGTATGAAGCATTAGCGTCAGTCAGCTTATGGTTCGCGAAAAATCGAATTTCGAACTTTTCCTCAGGGAGGACTCGTCGAAGTCGTGAGTCCAATTATTCTCTTTATCTATGGCGAGCAGAGACGTGACCAAAAATCAGGAGAAAAGGGATATCCATCTTTGTAAACCCGGATTGGAGAAAAAGAATGTTTACTTGTCAGATGTCTCAGCGTGGTAGATGAACGCGTGGTGCATCAACGTCGGGTATGAAGTTCTGAGATTTCCGCGAACGATTACATATTTGGACGGCGAGAGACAGCCCTGGGTTCGGACAAATACTCTGATGACTTTTCCACGGATTTCCTCGCCTCTCGAGATGAGACGGATCGACGTCTTACCTTGAGGAGAGTCTCAGCCTCTCATCGATGGGATCTTCAAGGGGTCATCGTCGAGGAGGAGCACGCTTCGAAAGCCTCCTCGGTCATGGCACTCTCTCCGAGCGCGACATCTCCCGAAGTCCTGACGTGAGCATACGACTCCTTGGTTCATTTTCGCGATCATTCCGGTCAATTCGCGACTTACCGGCATTCCTCATTCGGTCTCGTATGCTGATCCGGTACTCTCAAGAAATCGGGCCAATGGTTCGGCGTTTGATTGCGCCTCGGAAAAGCGCATCAGAAGCGCATCAATGACTCTGATGACTCAAGATCAAGTGTCCAATCGATTCTACAGAGTCGAGCAAGAGGGAAAGGCGGTATACGGCCCATCGGTACCCTCCCGTAGCTAGCTGCAATCTATCGGAGCTAGGGAGCTCAGACGAGAAAGGCGGAGGAGCTTTACGCGAGTGGCTTCGTGCCTCGAACTCATCCGCGAAAACACTAACGATTTAAGCCGAGCGAAGCCTACCGGCGCTCACCAGCAGTAAGTAGACTTATGGCTGCGGAGACTTATTGTTAGGGGCAGGCTACTTGCCTTCAGTCGCTTCGAATTCGCATAGGCGGTAGTCTCCGAGCGGGAAAGTCTTCTCCTAAGCTTAACTTTACGTATTTTGTAGCGATGGAGATCGTGATGCGCGCCTCTCATCCCGGAAACTGGGAAGATGGAAGTCCTGAGCTGACCACTAAAACTCCTTGGAGACTCAATTCTGAGTCAGCAGATATCTTGCACCCCAACTCGGCTTTATTCAGAACATTGATCGTTTCTTGGTTGACCAATACCGGGCAAGCAGCCCTCGGTATATTTAGGAAGCAAGGACCCTAGCTCCCGGGCAGGTTTGTACCTGGAGTCGGAGATAGGCAAGTCGGTCACCAATGGCTCGAATCCGAGTTTGGGATCCTCGGCAAAAAGTCACCAGACCTTGTTGCTGCGTCGCCACTCTGATATCCTGAGCACGCTCATCATTCCTTCGAATGCTGAGACTGTTGCAATCACGTCAAGACACAATTCATAGAGCTTTGGGTGGTGTCGGTGATGATAAGCGACAGAGCTGTTTAACAAATCCCTGCAGCATGTGCCTAGGATGTCGTTCTCGCAGGGACTCTTGTTGCGTCTCCGCTCCCATGCAGCGTCGTGCAGCAGATGTTCGATCGAAAGCTAATACCATGCCATAATGAGAGCGTATCGCCACCGATTCGCGTAAGTTGTACGAGGTTGAAAACAAGTCCGAAGGACCGCTTAGACTTCCTGATAGCTCATGATGTCTGCTCAAGCGGAAAACACGTAGTTTTGTAGAAGATAACAGAGGAGCCACACAATGCTCTTGTCTGTGGAACTACTAACGAAACTTCCAAGAAAATACGACCCTCGAGGTCTGCGGCTGAGCTGACGCGAGAAGAGACTCCCACATGACTCTTGCTCCGGATATTCACATCCTGTTCCTATGAGGAGCACATACCGGTCGATGGACGAGCGCTAACATCGGCGCCTTCCTTCTGGTCCTTGCAAGGACTAAACTCGTCTATTGCAGCAGCTGAGGCCGCTCCAGTGGGAGTCTGTTATTCTATTTTAGAAGTGACTCAAATGATGAAACGACGCACGGAGAGTTCGGAGACCCTAATAGAGTTGGAGCGCAGTTACATCTTGTGTTCCCGAACAATATCCGAGAGTTCGATATGTCCGCGCTGCATGCAGGAGATGAGCTGAATGATTTCCGAGAATGGTTTCTAATTTGGCTACCTTATGAATGCACAAATGAAACATTTTATCACATTTCGTGATCGGATGACAGTCACGACCGGCCGACCGCTTCCACCCATCGAGCCATGGGGAGCCGCGAATTCATTTCGGACGGACAGGACTTACCGAAGCGAAACAATCGATAGTCCGGCCGCTGTAGCGAACAATAAACTCCAAAGGTACGGTGCGACGCGTTTGGATTCGACAGGCTTCAGAGATATGGAATCACAATTTGAATGATCCAACCCTGTTGTATTGATAGTGTTCTGAATTCGAATCGAGACACCCCAAGAGTCTATGGTTTTTCCTGCAACTACTATCGAAGTGTCGGGAGTTATTGAGTGTGATGGAAGGAGTCGCAACTCTTGCGGGATTCCCCGGATGAAGGCGAAAGCCTTGAAATAAGTGCCCACTTCTATGCTCCGGTATCATAAAGGGTCAAATTTCCGGAAGAAGCTTCTGCTCTCTCGGTGCTCCTCGTTCCGCCAAGAATTGAAGATATCGGCTGCTCGATTGAGCTGTGAGAGACGCAGACCTTCCCACTTCTTAGGAAAAATATAGTCTCGATTGAGTGGATTCAACTAAATCCTGTTTCGCTCCATGGTGTCTAATCGCATTTCCCTCTTGATGGAGCAGTGTCCATCCGCGGGTTGTCGCGCTCTCGCCAACGAACGACGCGTCAGTGCACACGTCAATTCGGGAGAAAAAGCCCCCAGAGCCTCCAAGGGATGCCGATCCTCGAGACAATGGGCCGGAGTCCCTAGCGATGATCATTCTCCGAAAAGATCTCGTCAGCTTGTTTGTTCCTCGATGTGAGGAGCGTGTGAATGCAAGAAGCGACTTGAAATATTCGTTTCGTGAGGATCATCTGACGCTCGCGGGCGCCTGCGTCAGACGACAAACGAGACAAAAACGACAGCTCCGAGAGGCACATCTTCAAGAGATTGGCAGACGGCTAAGGGTTCGAGCCGAGCGTTTGTAAAACATCCGACGCGGCTTTCCTATCGCACGTTGAAATTTCCCCGTCGCGATCTACTCCTACCGGATCTGATTGCACGCCCTGCTGAGGCGTTCAATGGAAGTGTCCCCCGAGCAGCGCAAACATCGCTACTCGCGCATTCCGTGCGATGTCAATTTAATCTCTTTTTCCGTCCTCCGAATGCGGTGGCTCGCGCGCGGGCCAGTGGCGGTTGCAAGAGCGCTGCGTAATCCATGTTACGCTCGAAGCCGTCGATCTCCCGCATGACAATCGGGTCGAGTCACAGGTTGCATGGCTCTCTGCTAGAAAGCACCTTCAGAGTCTACACACTCGTTCCTCCTGCGACAGCGCGGCCTGCCAACGGACCCCGGTGATCACGATGTTGGGATGTGAAAACTCCTTGAGATTCGCAAGTAGGGAGGAGGAAATCGGTATTTAGTCGCTCTGACCTAACCCCTGTCGCTCAGTTTACCGGCGGAATTTCAGACGGTCATCGTTAGCTGCACACTCCCGTCAATTCGGCTCGAGGCAACTCGGTAATCCTGAAGTGAGCAACGAGTGAATTAAGATCCAAGGCTAAGGATGCGAACTTCGTTAACTATTATCATTAAATCTGCGATATGAGAGGACACGTCCTTCTTTGTCCGTTTTGTCCGCTTCTTAACCATTTTGGCGGGAATGTCCGCTTTTTGTAGTTCCTGCTGGAACTTCTGCTCATTTCAATTCGCGCAGACTTATTTGCTCTCGAAATCGATTGAGTGAGGAGCGCCGTGCATCGTGAGTACACATGCACGGTTGGATGGAATCAAAACACGTCGGCGTCGCGAAGAACAGATGATCCTCGAGAGTTCGTCAAGTGGATGTTGTCGAATCTCCCTTCCACACGTGATCCTTCTGCAAGGGGATCGACGGAAATCACTGATCGCAGCCGAAGAACAATTGTCATCTACATCTCGCGGATCACGCTCGTGTAGTTAGTCGCGTGAGTCACACTGAAACTTGGTCGCAACTTGAGTTTCTGAGTCAGTGAATCCGCTCGAGCAGCGAACGATCGCATTGTGGAGAAGCCCCGAGGCCATGGATCCACATCTGAGACAGCTCGATCCGCTGACCTTCTCTCGGAAGTAATGCCGCCTTGTTAAACTTGATAAGCCTGATCCTCTACAATCCCGAATATGTTGTGCACAGGAGTAATTCGAATCCTGACAAGGAGGTGGAGACAGATGTCGCCGTCGGTGTCGTTCGCCGATTTTTCCGGTGTGCGACCCGATGCGTTCTTGGATATTCGAGGCTTCCAATCGCATTAATTCCGGAACAGACTCGCTTTTTCTCCCGAGACGTGAGGGTATCCAACTTCTGATTGATTGTATTGGTGCTGTCCCAGTGGGAGGTTGACGATGGATCCAAGGCTGGTGTAATTACGTTCGACAGCGGAAATCGCGGTTAGAGTTCCCATGAATCACCGGGACCTCTTCGAAATCTCGGCTAGATTGGGGACTGAGAGGACATGGCGTACTATGAGACGGGGATCTGATTTTCGACCCTATTCCGCAGTATCCGGAACGTTTCATCCTTCAATTAAAAGCATCGTTTTGGCGCCAGCACAGGGAGAGATTGGTGACTTCATCCGCATGAGCAAATTGCTGGCGACCGCCGCGCGAGAGAGAACCGGCTTCGAAAGCTGTGACGGAAATGTGACCCCAAATCGAGCGATTTTCCCCCGGGGATTCACCCTCTCTGACCGCGAAGATTATGACTTCGAGGGTGTCTCATGTCAGGAGATTGCCGGTCGAATCCGAAGGGATGGTTTGAAGGCCGGGGCTTCAACGCTCGCTCCAGCGTGAGGACTGACGATTGTTTCGCTTTGTCGAATACTGTACCGCAGCGATACGGCGAGTTTCGAAGCGGATGCGTGTTAGCGATACGACGCTTCGAGGTGATCGACGGGTCTTCGAGTTTGTCGCTATGAGCTGAGTCTACATTGTCCTCCTCCTCCTCGAGACTGCGACTTTTCCCAGATGAGCCCTCCGCTGAATGATTGCTCTTCCACCATGCCCTATTCGAGTTGGGAGTGTCTACGACGTCGTCCACGGGCACAGGAGGAGCTTAACGTGGAAACGCTCAGGGCCGTTAACGCTGGGAAGCCATCATCGGGAGTTTAGCTCCAAACGAGCACAGCGTGGACCCCCGAGCGATCCCATCCTCTCACGTGCACACGATTGGAACGATTGACGGTGACTCATCCAAGCATTGGAAATGGATCCTCCACCTGATCGTATTCCAGCCAGACCTCAGACCACGAACTTCGATGACCGGGTCGGTCCTCAAGGAGATTGGACGACTTTCTCGGGCAGATAAGACTGGATCCCAAGCATCCTCGAAGAACACGGCGGCACTCATCGGTACAAATGTCGTTCCTGGAACCCATGTCATCCCCCACTCAAACGATACTGGGGCTCTGATAGAAATGATCGCTCCGAAGACGAGCGCGGCGAACAACGTGCTGGGAGCCGGTGGTATAATTATTCTGAACACTCAGATGGCTCCCAGTCCTCGAGAACTAGATTCCTTATCCTGAAACGTACATTGGCGCTCGGTGTCCGCCCAATTATCACAGCACCGGCTGGAGATAAAATCGTCGACCCACGGCAGTTTTATTCTTCTTGGAGTCCACGAAATAAAAACAGCGATGCTCGTCCGGTGCTGCTAATTCGCTTTTCTTCCTCGTACGCAGGTCGACTGCTCCTCTGACTGAGGTCGCGCTGCCTGTTCGCATCCATTTTCCCGGATACGTCTCGGGGAATTATCATTGGCACGAGCTCGGCCTTCTGTCTACGGTAATTGACGCTTTTCTCGTCCGATTCCCGTTGATTCGTCGCGCCTGCATCAATAGCAGCTGCTCAGCAAGATAGTAAGCTGCCGCACAGAGAGAATATCCCCTTGTGAAGAGCTTGTGAATGATACAATCGGATCTCTAGTGAGTCGGTCTCATGGGAGTGACTGGTCCATCTCAAGAGCGGCCACTCGAGATAGAAACTCAAAAAGCCGCCCAGAAGCGATCGTGTGCCTGTATGCGAAAAAGAGATCAGAGTGCCTGCTACCCATTTGCAGTGGTCAGCAGGGTCTGCTAATTAACCTCGAGTGCGGTTTGTTGAGGCAAGCCATCCGTACCGACCAAGTTCGCTCGGCCTTGGATCATTGGAACCACCGGCGCCCAAGTTCCGCCCCAGAGATCCCGATGGAGAATCACAAGAGAGAAACTCTATTCGGTCTCCTCGAGGAGAGTGAACTCCTGTCTGATCGACTCCCTCTTGATCCACATCGGCAACTCACCCGTTGGAGAATCCCGAGACCGACAACGGAGAGTCCTCCATACACTCCGCACATATGTTCATATGTGACTTATGTGTGTTCGATGCGTCATAGTCTTCGTCGGGAAGACTGAGACGCCTTCGTCGCTGTGAGGAGGGGAGATCCTCGTCTGAATTCTCTTTGTTCGATAGGTGCTCTCCGGAGGATTGTGGTTTCGGCGGAGCGGACATGTACCGAATTCCCCGCGGAATATCCGAGGGAACGACCATCATTTGAAATAACTCGTGATCGAAAGGTTGTCGTTGCTACTTTCGGATCCGTCGAGATGTCCCCACCCGTACGTGGTCGGACCTTTGAACTCCTCCTTTCTCGCCGCGAATCGAGACATCTCATCTCAAGGGGAGCTACGGTTTCGTGACCGCGACTTACGACCCTTGTAACCCGACGTCCTGTCTCCAATGGTTAGCCATAGCAGGTATGCATCGAGGGGCTGGAAATCACGGGGGGCCGGGAAGCTTCATTTGTCGCTATCCGAGCCGAACAGGGAGCGTCGCACCGGGTAGAGCAATAGCATTCCTCTGAACTCCGGTTACCTCCGATACAAATGAGCCGCGATCGCGGCTCTCGGTATGAATACTACATCCATATAGGTAGTCCGAATGGAAATGCCTTTGATGTTCCGCAGATGCGGAGTCGGATCCCCGTGCTCCGAGTCCACAGTCAATGGCAGCGCCGGGAATGCGAGGACTCATTCGGGAATTCCGATGTATCGAACTCTACCTCCGATACCTCGCTGACACCTCATTCGCAATTGGAATGGCCGACATCTGCTCAGAAGGAATACCCCATGAGTGCAAAGCCGAAGAGAAGCACACAAGAACGTGCTGTGCTCGGACGGCGGTACATTATCAGTCAATTGGGATGAGTGCTTGAAGGCTGCTTGCTCGGCGTGGAATTTTCCCTCGGTGAAATGAGCGTCACTAACCAACGGTCATGACTGTACGGAGAAGAAAAGCCCGAAGAGAAGAACGGAACGAACATTCGAAGCATCAGAGCATGACATTCGGTCAGAGCCGTTCCGCGGGACAAGATTTTTTCCTCTTCGTAACGACATGATTGCCACGAAAAATTACAATGACTGAGCGAGCTCGGAGCGTACACCAGGAAGATCACTTCTGCCGGAGGGCGCCGTAGGTCTGCTCACGTGCGAGTACCTACGTAAGATGGCTCCCGGAGATATTTTTGTTCTGACGGGAGCCCGACCCAGTCGAAAGTTCATCTCGAGCAGGGCGCGGACACTTTTCGCATATCTATCCCTGTCACGTAGCGATTTTTCTCCTTGCAGATGCCTAACGAAGGACACGGTAACCTCTGAGGAGTCAGCATTCTGGGATGGACTATGTACCTCGCTTCCATATTTCCTCCCACTGTGCTCGCAGATTATTCGCCGCCGGTCCACAGCGTAGTCAATCACATGGAGCAGCGTGATCGTGGGAAAATTCACTCACATCCAATTACGCAATCGATATCGAATCCTGTGAAGGTTTCGCGACGTTTAGTTGAGCTCATCGTCGGAATTTTGATATCGATTCCAAGACGCATCACGCGACATCAGCGTTTTTGCCCGAAAGGCAAAAGTTCTCCCGCTCTTGAAGGGACTCCAGACTGAGAGAACGCGTCGTGACGATGGTGACTACAAAACAGTCAAATCCAGTTCCCGATCCGTCAAGATTTAACGCTATTTTCTCTGGATTTTTTTCTGGAATTCTCAGTGACCAGATCCCAGCGCGCGCTCAATTCGAGCTAATTCTCCTGTCGGAGGTAGAGACGGAACTTTTCACCCATGGGATATTCATAAGCTTGAGCTTCCTTGAGCATCAACCTGACTTAATCGTTTCACGGCTCATGAATGTCTCGATGTGGTCTCCGGGAGCTTAGACCGACAGCATGGAAATAACCGAATTCATTCAAAAAACGAAGGTTCAAGCAGGACTCTGGAAATGGTGCGATGTCTTGCTTTGGCTCCGGAGCTGCGAGATCATCTTAATCGCCGGAGACATTCAGCGCGCGGTTGTTCCGACGGGCCCTGAGGGGACAGACCTTCTGTTCGTCAGGGCATACGTCGTTTGCTTGCCCCGATCCCGCCGCGGATCCAATTAAGGGGGGATTTGCGTCGCGAGTATTAATTGAGCGGGGGACCGCCTCCAGCCTGAGATGTGCAAAACAAAGCTTTTCGGATTGCGCTGGATGGAACAAGAACGCCCAACACGCTGTCAGCGTCCAGCTGGCCGCTCGACCATCGTGTAATTTAGGAGGGCTAACGGGCGCAGCTGGACTACAATTCAATACCGTCCGCTCACAGTCAGCGTTCCAGTAGTTGATCGCAAATCACGACCGCATCGTACAACGAGCTCGCCGAGGAGGTGACGACAGAATATTTGAGGTGAGCGCGCCGAGGAATGCAGCCAGGAGAAAAATTCCATCGAGCCAACTAAAACCTCAAGCGAGCTTCGAGGAAAGGAGTTCGGGCGCAGAACATTCCTTCCGCGGAGTTGGTAGCCTCGGAGCGGTAGAACCACGGCAGGACGTCGCGTTGGTACGCTGATCGATATCGGCGAATCCGATACGAATGTTCATGGGCTAATTGTCGGGGCAGACGCATTCCTCCGCACCGATAGCTGGCGGAGCAGCACCGGTGGAGTCATTATCTTTGTGGTGAGGAATCTATTAGAGTCGCGGTGCCGCTATCAATCATCCTCCACAAACTATCAAAATCAATTCGACGGCAGCAAATCATTTTCATCTGAGAGCGAAGCTTTCCGATCTCTGCTCTTGACAGCATCACCTGCGCTGCGCATTTCCCAACAATGCTGAGGATTTGCCTCTTGTGCCTCGGGCGGGCATCCCTCATTCCTCCCTATTCCGATCGACTTACCTGTGGTAAAGATAAGATGGCAGCCAGCACCCAGGCGACAACAACGCCTCGCTTTATTAGACTTATGTTCGTCTCTCGCTGTAGTGGGAAGCGCACGATCATCAGTTGATCCAGGGCGAGTACCACAAGAATGTAGGTGGACAGGTAAAGCGAGAAAACTTGCATGTACTTCACAAATTTACACGTCAAATCGTCCGCAAGCCACGCAATCGTGTAGGTCCAAGCGGCTTCGGTTAAAATACAGAACAGCGTGACCAACAGGTCGGCGATAGCCATGTGCGCCAGGAGAGTATATAGCGTCGAGCTGTGCGACGACATGCGACGCTCGCGCATTCGCGAGATCGATGATAGAGCCATTCCGTTGGCTAGGATAGAAACGCATCCGATCACTACCAGCACAATCACTCTGACCAAAACTTCATTTGTCATTTGCGGAGCCGGCCCCAGGGGCTGGTCGGTGGCCAGCACTCCGTAGGTTCCGTCGGCTAGCCATGGAGGCGACTCGGCTCCAGAACCATTGGACGATGAACCGTTATTTAGATTCAGTGTTCCGGTCACGCATTCCGTCAGAGAGTCGCACAAGAGAGATCCTTCCACACTTAGACTTTCTGACATGACTCCACGATTGCGGATCACGATTAATGAAAGATGGAGCGCCGAGTTCTCAATCGGTCTTGTCGGCCACTTTTTCTAATTTGGTCTTAAATATGCTCCGTTGACGCACGCCATCGAGATTCCCACAAATTGACACCACTCCAGGATCATCCGGTCATTCCCGGCACAGATCCCGGGTCACGTTTCCACACGGGGGAAAACAGAGCCACTTCCCTTGCGTGCGCCTTCTCAGGTCCGAGAGGCCCTGTGCTTTTGCGAGCACCCCCATGGGCGAGAACACGGTGGCGGCCCTCTCCGAATTTAGGAGGAGGGCTATGAGGAATCACACTCGATGGCAAGCGAACTTCGACATGGACTGAAAATTCCAGCATAATTACCGGTCGTTGGGTGCTATCACGTTCTCACTATTTTTCTTTTGCATGCGCTAATTTGCTGCCTCAAGGCATTCCCCCGTAGGAAACTGTCAAGGGTCCGCCTGTTTCATGCTGCGTCGGCCCTCTGCACAAACCGAAAAACCTAGGGGCGAGGAAACAAAGTATCAAGTCGAATACCGATGGGCGAGGGATGGAGCTGAATCATTTTGTTCCAGGAAACAGGCTCGGAATGCGACTCGATGAAACTAGGTGGAATGACCTTTTGCGTTGCGGAGAACGTTGAGCGGTCATCTTCGATTCGCTGATCCGTGCCTAATTCCGTATTCTCATTCCTCCTCGGAGAATTGGAGTCGTCTTCGAAGCGAGCTCGGTCACGAACCGAGTGGATCCAGTCATTGACACCGAAAGCTTTTCGATAGCTCTTTGGTTTTATGAGTGTACATCAACGATCAGAGCGGGACTCAATTGTCGGCATCCATGGAGAGCTCAATCGTGTCACACCTCTCAACGCCTTGATCCTATTCCTCGGAAAACATCAAGAACCAGAGAATGCGTGTTCCGATAGAAAGGGATTCTGCCGGCGTCGTCAGCAGATAGCTCGGCAACTTGGAGCCCCCTGAGCACTTCGATCAGGAGGTTTGAAAATCTGGAATTCTTCTGTCAGCGAATTTTCCGGATTCAATTTCCGCTGCTGTTCATTACGGAAGTGGAAAACGGCTCCGGATCGACCGCAGAAGCGTCCGGTAGCTGCTTTTTCTACCTACTCAGCCCGAGTCGAGAATGCGTATTCATTCATCGAAACTAGGATCTCTGGCGCCATCGCATTATGAGTGGGTGCTTCGAGCCATTGGAATGATAGTGATCACAGCAGCCTAGACACCGGAAAGTCGGACCTATATGTGCGTTAGGTGCTTGCCGGGAAATTCCCAATCCTGTAAGCGTTCTGATTATTCCGACGACTAGACGGAGATTCCCGGATCGGACGATTCCTGAGTCTTGATGTTGAAGTCATGCCGATTATTCCTTCAACCTGGCCCTGTGTCGATGTCGTTGTCTCCGAGGGGATCCCTCGGCTCGAGCCGGGTCCTCAAGGGAATACAAGCATCGCCTCGGAACCGAGATGACTCCTAGAAACTTCTTAGCATCAGAGATTCGATGAACTCAGAAATTAAGCTGTCACTGCACCGTGGTCTCTCCTAAGAGAGATGAAGACCCCACCAGCGATGGAAAATCACTCCCGACCCGAGTCATTCTTGTATACGATGAATGAACTCGATGTGTATCATTGATCATTCGTGGGTCTCCGAGCGAGCGAGAGCGTGATCAGCCTTCGATGTTCCGCGGGAGAAAGTTTGAAAAAAAAAAGGTTCAATGATCCGTTCAGGGCGTAAAACCCCGACCACTTAAGCGGCCTTTCGCGGCCGTCATTCAAGCGAAAGGTCTCGACTTCTTAGATGGGCCGAGTACAGTTTCAACCTTTCCGACGTTTAATGAGGGTCCAGTTTCTTGGAGAGTTCATAATGACGAAGACTTCGTGACTCGCTCGCTTGGAGACGCACGCAGCCTTCCAAGGCCAGAGGCTTGACTGCTCTCATGGATCCCCGAATCTGGGAATCATCTTCGATAGCTCCGATCCGGGACTCCCGATGTCACCCGTGCCGTGTTCCCCATCCGGACTCAGACTCGATTGAGCCACTGCTGTAGTCCAGCTAGTCCCGGGAATCCCCCGACAGCCGGGGGAGAGTCACGTTGCGTCAAGAGAGAGTGAGTTCATAGAGCTCTCGAGATGTAAGCCCTTCGGCAGAGGTGGTAATAGATCGGCTATGGTTAGCAGGATTTCAATGATTGCTCGTCCCGTAGATGGCTCCTTTCACTTTTTTCCAAAAAAATCTTGTCCCCAGCGTCAGGGACACTATCGTTCAACGTGAAACGTCTTCCTCGTGCTGATTGGATGCATCTAAAGCCAAAACCCACGTACGCGAGTTTAACTATTCGTCCGAAGATGGAGGACCAGCTGGATTTGATATCCTTGTCGGTCACCATTTTAAGAGTCTACAAGCTAGGATTTCGGGGTCGATTGTCGCCGAATATTGGCCCGAAGCGAGAAATTTGCGGAGCCTCAGGTTGTGAACGCATTTATCCTCCCTGATGCGGTCTCGTGGAGCGCAATTGACGCTAGCTTGATCGCTCGCTGGGCGCAGTGCCGTGCAGACCATGCCTGCTCATGATAGCACTGACAGCTAACGCGTCGACACCGAGCGCTTTTTATTGCCTATACGCTTCTCGCATAACATCTCAGCAGAATAATTACATCTCCACACATCTATGTTCCGCGCAAATGATTCCTGAACGGGAATCACGGCGCGGCGATGAAAGGGAGATCTCACACCGAGAGAATTTCCCAGGAAAGGCTATGTCCTATCCAATCTTCCTGAACACAAGAAGCGCATGACTCAAACAGACCTATAACTCGACAGCAAGTTTGAAAATCTGAACTTTTCCAATCACAAGGTTTTCCGAAGTTTTCGACCAAAGACCATTGATCGGAAGCTTCCGGAAGCAATCGGAGGTTCGGGGATTCATAAGACTCGAGTTGAGCATCGTGACCGGATGATACCATCTCCCGTAATGACACCAAGTCGTACAGATCCGTGCGTGAGAATAAGCAAGAATATTCCACGAGCCACGAGAATGAGGTCCCTCAACTATGTCCTCCACTATGGCCACGGAACCGAGCACAGAAGTTTCCGGAGATTCGAGAGATTTCTCCTCCTAAGAGAGCGTAATCGGCTGCCCGGTCGTGGTCGGTATATATTGTATGTAGCGGGTGCTATACTAAGGAGATTTCCAGGTCCCCGAGAAATAGCCGCAACCGTCCGTCGAATCTTTCCTTTGACACCCATGAGCCATGAGTCTTTTCTCCTTCCATACTGATTGCCTTCACAATCGGATGAGAGTCATCGAGACGATCTTGCGTCACAGATTCGTTGTATCCTAGCATGACCAGCCCTCCGTACCCGTAAGTCCGACCCTGAAGTCTCTCTTCATGGGGGCACTGCGGCGGAGACTAGGCTCAGTTCGGCAAGGTAGAGAACAGGCATGCCTACCTAGAAACGGAGCTAGCGCGTTATTTAGCCCCGCTCGAGTCTGAGGACTGCCGGATACAAGTTTCCGCGCTTTATAGGTATACGTGCGCTGCAGCCGCAGCGTCCTGACTCGCTGGACTATTCGATTAGCTGAACGACGGAATAGCTCGCATTATTTCAAGAAAAATGGCGAACCATGGGATCAGAGAGAGGGAGTTCCGGAATTTTCCGTCGATTATCCCATTGACTGCAACGGAAGTGTGGCGGCGAATGAACCTATTCGCCGGGGGATTTCGTGAAACACCTCTAAGACACGAATGGACTTGGAAAACGCGTCAATAAACGAAGGAAACCATTATTTACGAGCGTTTCAAGTTCGTTCCCGGGCTGCTTACGAATCCCTACGGAAAACGTCGAGAGGAACCTCGCAATCGGTCGTGAGTTCACAGAGAGTATGTCCCGTAAATTCGCAAGTTTCTGGAGCGTTCAGCATGAAAATTTGTCAAGTCGCGCATTACGATTTCGTGGCTAGACGGACAGAGTTCTTTGATTCGGCCACTCGAGCCGTTTCGAAGACGTCTCACGCCAGAATCTGCTTTGATACTCTCGGAAACGAATTCGATTCCCATTTCAATGTGAGAGGAATTCAGCGACGCTAAGCACAAGTCTGCGGGGTCCGCGAAATCCGTGGATGAGTCCCACCCGGCTCGGACTGTCGTTAATACTTCGGTCGTGCTTCGATGCGCTCCTTGTCTTAGGGAACTCCATCCAGACAACTTGGCGTCTACTTCGAATCTTTTCCGCTTGTGAGCCGAGAATCCTCGAGACTCCGTGAAACTATTCCGCGGAGATCTCTGTCCTTCACGATACTATTACGTCGGGGGCGCTCCCATGTCTATCCCGGATGGGGATAATCGCATAGTCGTCAGCGACAAATCGAGCGTCTAATATTTCGGATTCCAGGAAGGCCGCAATGCTATGGTGGGACGGTGACCTGAGAAACTAGATGCGGACAGGGAGTGCTCTCACGAGTCCATGGATTGGAATCAGTCGATGCGTCGTAAGCGGGAGCTCGTTTTTGGCTCGATGCGAGATTCGATTACCGGGTTAAGGATCCTGAAATGCTATGGATTCTGCTCGGGATTCCCAGGATGGAAGCGAGGCATCGCTACGCGTGCACCGAAGATCTTCAGATTATCGATGAACTCAGGCAGAAAAAGCCTGGCGTTCGATCTTGTTTTGCGTCAAGGATGTGGGCGCTGGCAAACAATCGGAGCATGAACCGATGATCATAGAGCTCGATTCACTACCCGCTGTGTGCAAAAAAGTTCTTCTTGTTCCAATGGTGGGAGCGCCAAGCCGCTTGGGCTTACGCAGTTCTCTTACATTGCAGATCTCAACTCCTTCTTCATGAGAATTCATTCGTTTCAGGGATTCCACTGTTGTCCGCTGGAACCAATTCCATCCCAGAATGTTCTTCTCTCAATGGGGCAATGTGAAAAATAATCCGAAGAACGAGATCAACAGGTCGGGAGTCTCCGAGAGGGATCCGCGATGCGGGCGTCTCCGCCACGCTTTCTTAGACTTCTTAGTGAAGTGACCAGTCCTCGCTTCCGCTTGCAGAAATAAATTGGACCCTATTCAACGCGGACAGCAGTTCCTCCCGAATTCTTGGCGGAGGAAATATTCTGCTTCACCCCATGAATATATTCGACACACGGAAAGCATCATGAGGGGAGCGTTGCCGTCGGAATCGTTGCAGGAGCCTTACCTCGGAGGCATGCGAAGCCTGCTCTCAAGCTCGAGGGGGGACTTCCTCCCTGGAACACCCTGCGGCGGCACAAGCCGCGGTCGATGAAGTGTCTCGTCTTCTGCGAGGAATCACTTACGGAGGAGGAGTACGGGAAAGATTTCTCCCATGCTCGGCTCTGACATCGGCGATGAGCGTTTGCGCAGGCGCTCGATAGCTGGTTTCCGTAATTGCATAACTTTGCGTGGAAGCAGCTTTCAGCTGACTTTGAGCGTATCCGGCCGGGAGCGGGCGTGATTGAATCTCGCCGAGCGCGAACGTGGCAGCGATTGATCAGAGAAGAATTGACTGAGGAACCACATCTGAGCGAAATGCGATCGCAAGGTTTTCCAAGCCTTTGCGGTATCGGGCAGCTCCCGTCGCGCAGCTCTGTCGGTGCCGGAATATCAGAAATCGACACTCAATCCCTCGTTATGATCGGATTCTTTCGAGGAGACCCATTTCCCCAAACCTCAAACCCACAATTTTCTTTCCGAGCGTGCCTTCTCCACGGCCGAGGTCACCAGGCCGCTATTTCTGATTAGGCCTCGATTGGAACGGTAGGTATTCTGGGCGAGAGGAAGTCTCCCCCTCACTGGCATGAATGTGCCAAATATTACGTCGTCAAGGCTTCTTGACGCTCCCGATCGGCGAATTTACGATGGGGAATCCTGTGGAGTTTACAGGCGAAAGAAGCCTCGCTGTTTCCATCCTCATCCCAATGGTTGGAGGTCTTTATGAGGCTCTCTGCTTCGTTCAGTGACTTTCAAGCGAGAGAATGTCTAAGAAAAGAACGTCGCCCCCGAATGGCGCCTCGCGAAATAGTCGCGAAAATCCCCCGCCCTTCCCGGGTAAATCCTCGGAGTTCACCTCGGCGAGCAACATGGGTACTCAGCCAAAACGGTTGTTTTAATGCGGATTCCTTCTGACACCTAGCCTAAAACACTTCTTCGATAATGTGGAACCGATCTCTTCGTATTGAGAAAACTAAACCTCTGCCTCTGCTCACCGAGGGATCAGAGGAATATCTCCAGCATTGGATACTTCAGGAGAGGATGGCCGATTCCCTGATCACGAGAAGTCGCGAGGCCAGGCGCAATTTCAGCCGGGAAGGCGAGACGGGGAAAACGGTCGACTTTGAACCGATGCACGAAGAGCCCGATAGAATTCGAAAATGCATCGCGATGTCCGGTCTCCGCGTGCACTCCGCCTCAGCAGGGTGGTTCAGCGCGAGACTCCGGAAGAAAAAAAGTCAAACCGAGAAATCGCTCCGTTTCGCACTCGGTTCCCCCTTGACGACGACAAAGCTCGACAAGGACGGCGAGAGTGTACGACTAAACTACAGAGCTATTCCCTGAGGGACTACGATTGCTCGAATGGTTCGTTGGCCTAGAGCAAAGAGACTCCGGGAGTCTCCTGCTCGCTCGCCGAGCCTTTTGGCGTAGTAGGAAATTGATACAAGGAGGCATTCCATTTGCGGAGCCTTTACGGTCCTCTTTGTTTTTATTGCTCACTTTGTCGCATGCGGAAGCTGGGGAGGATGTCTCGTCTCGGTAGCGTGTTTGAATGCCGAAGCCGTTGAATAAACACTATATCATATCCTCGTTGAGGAACAGGAAAGAGATCATTATGCCGGGTGACAAGAACCGGAAAGCGGGCTCGCGTCGCACACAGTATTCTTCTATGTCCAGGATATCACCCGGGGAGCCTTACAAGCTCTGTCTAATTGACCGTGCTACAGACCTGCGGTGCGAGTTTCATTGAACAAGAGGGCTTCCGCTGTCCATTCCGCTCCCGGGCTGTCACTGAATTCGAGCCGTTCTCCAAACAGTAAAGCCAAACGGCTCGATGCTTGCTCATGAACATCAGCATATATTGCGACCCAAGCCATGCCTACTTGCTGATCTTCGCAACCCAACTCGAGTCACGTCTCCTCTCCAAGATTGAAAGCCCTAGGCTCTACCAGCCTTCCCCTCATGACATTCAAGTCTTGTCAGGAGCAGTCAATTGGAAGTGATTGACAGACGAATGCCCGCGTAGTCTGGTTCATTTCCGCAGAACTTCAGAGAAACGTTGGCTGTGTGGCGGGGCTCGGAATCGGCAATGTCTCATTGCTCATCGACAAATGTGGTGTCCGTTGGATGCTCTCCGTTTTTGCGGGGACAATCGTGTGGGCCTTTATCCATATGCGGCTCCATAATCTCGCAAGTTGTGCATTCCGCTGCGCAACAATCGCGTGTAATCCTTTCTTCTTTTCTCCACGACGAGTTTCAAGTTCATGAATTCTTCGGGATGTCGGCTCAGCTGAAGCTACCTGCCCGTGGTCTTTGGGATCGATCAGTGATCAGGGGTTATGGTATCGGATCGCTGACAACGTGCGCAGCACCTACGCGTGCTTTCTTCGCGGGAGCGATATCCCGTAGGAGGAATCGTTAATTCCAAGCGCTGGTGTGTACCTGTTCGGCTTTATCTTCGATCGTAAGTCCACACTAGAGGGCGAACATGAAATCGTTGCGGTTCCACTGCGCGGAGTGATGATCCTTCGGAATTCATGGGAGGAGCAGAGGAGGTGACGATAGAAACCTGTAAGCTTGAACACACGGTATGAATATGACCTCCAAGATCGAATTTCGTTCCTCGTCGCTCAGATTCTGCCGAAAAAGTTTTCCGTTCCCCTTCGGAATACCCGATATGAAGAAATGTCGTCATTGAGCATGCCGAAGAGAATGACTTTCTGAATGAGTTCCGAGGAAGTCAATTTAAAGTTTTCCTGCAATCCGAGAACCTCCGCTCCACCGGGCTCAGGTTCTTTCCTAGAATTGCGGCGAGGGGGGAGCGGGACCGAGCACAGTCCTCTGACTGAGAGGAGAGTTCTTCGATTCGGGAAGCAATGTCTGGTTTCGAAGCGAAAAGGTAAGCTCATACGTCCGGATTGAGTTCCGTCACGGTAGATGTTTTACGACAGCATGAGCGAGACAAAAACACAGCCGTGACGCCCCTAAGCGAGACACGTCCAGTGTGAATCTCCCTGGCGTTGATTCCTCGTTTCTAAACCCATCGGATCCCTCCAGGAGCTTGCTCGTAAACCACTCGTTCAGGGAGGGGAAGATCCAAGGTTCACTCAGAACTTAAAGTTCCCCTTGTGCTCTCTATCCTCAAGCAATCAGTTCTCGTTATCTCCCATCAATCGTCATTTCGCCTCGCATCTCCCTGAGTTATAACCTCGAAGTGGGTCGGGCTGCAGGACGTCTGACTTTGATCAAGAGGCGCAAATTATTCATGCGAGGAAACCCGGAATCACTTGACAGAAATATACCTGCGCTCAGAGCGAGCTCCTCGGAGCATCGGGGCCAAAGAGAACTTTGGTTGTTTTTCTTCGCAAGAGCCTGTTCTCTCAGAGCGCTGCTCCCAATTCACTGTACACAGCTTGCGATCGCGCCACGCAACTATACTACGATGCTGCTGTCGCGGAACACACGCACGATGCCCGATACCGCCGGAATTTCAAAAACCCACAGGAGGGCGAAAGTGAAATATATCGTAAAGCAAACAGGGAAAGCAAGTGCTGGAACTGTTCAAAGTCGGCAGTAGCTTCCGCACGAGAGGAATTCCCCCGGTCGAGCAGGATACCGCTGTCATGCTCAATGTCACCGACTGCGGAGATCCTTGCACGACATCTTCGACGCTGTACGGTATTAGTCGAAGAGGCGAGATGTTTGTTCGGCTCTTGTGCATCGCTCCCGACTGGCTGTGAAATGTACACGATCCGGGAGCCGGTCGACGGCACGACAAACTTCCGCACTCAACTTGTTTTTTGTCCAGTCAAGGCAAGCCGAAGCTGGCTGTTTTTTACGCAGCCTGAGCGGAAGCCCGATGGAAATTCGCGCCGGCTGTCGGTCTCCGGCTCTGGGGATAAATGAGGCGGATATATAATTAGTTCATTCCCGTCCGTGGAGCGGAGAGACTCAGTCAGAGAATCGGATCAAGGTGCATCCCTCCTCAAGTCCTCCGATGACGTGACCTGTGATCGGACCAATTAGGCAAATGAGTCATCGCACCAACCTGCGTCATCCGCGAGGTTCCTCGCCTCGTCCCGAGAGGAGCCGGGGATGGGAATCGCTGGAATCGGCGGAGTCGAAAGCTAACATGTACTGACTCGCGACTGCATCGGCTATGAGTGCGCCGCGCCGTCGTGTAGCCGCCCAGCAGATGTAGTCAAACACCGGGCGTATCCACTCACTCCGGCGCGGCGCCCGCATCTCGCCCAGATTTCTATCGACCGGGATCACGGCCCTGGCACTGATCAACGAGAATACATGGTGACACTTATCCGGACTCAAGATTCAGATTCGCCTAGGTAGCTCCGGCTGTGCTCTCCGGGAACACTTCGGCGACGTGTCGCCTCATCCTGAAGTTTCGTCTTGAACATTGGGAATTTCTCAGCTTGGGATCCACCGGGACACCAGGATGCTGGAAAGTTTCGATTTCGCCTATACTGAATTTCATTAGGCGATGGAAAGAGCAGCGTCAGCTTGTGCATGGGAGGAGCGCTGAAGTGCTACGAAGGACCGGGGCATTGTTCCGCCACGAATAGATCTTTCGACAAAGCCAGAGACGAGACGTTCGAGGGAAAGAATTAATCTCCGAGATACGATAGCGTGCTTGCTCTACGAGCAGGCAACAGCTCCGGGGAGACCAGTGCCGGAGTAAGGTGCGACGCCTGTCACGAGCGAGAAGTAGACACGATCGGAAGTGACGTTGTGACGGGCAACTCGTCGCCCGATGATTCCGTCATCGAGGTCAGGAATGTGTTTCACTTCCACTTGCCCCGAGGACATCGTCGCGTTCGAAGAGCGGTGGGGTTGAGCTCGCAGACAGAATGACCTTAAGGGCTTCTTCTCTGAGCCCCAACGAAAGCGGAACAGAGAACAGACGCGCTAAGTCTCGCCCATGTTTATTTCGGCGATAAGACGACGACAAATACACAGTGCATTAGCCGGAAGTTCCCCAGCGCTCGATTCGCTCCTCGCCCGCTTAGAATTCGCTTCCGCGGGGCTCCCTCGTTCAGTTAAGACTGAACCGTCTTGGACGCGAGAGACTTTTGAGCTGAACAGGGAACAAACACTCTCGAGACGTTGTGCCGTGTCTGTGTACACATTGGGGAAGTTTCTTGAGAAAAACTTAAACGGGTTTCACTATCGGGGAATTATCGCTAACGATATTATGCCCCCGCTCTGTGAATCTGCCTGGATGACGACCCCCAGCGGTATCTACCGGATGGGCCCCTCAAGGGACGGGCTCTTTACATGGACCAACAAGGTGAGGCAAGGTTGACTCGGAAGCCCTCAATGTTTGCAAATCAGAGGGATTCGCATCTCTTCAAAATCAAGTCACGTTACTGGCCAAAAATTCAGACAGATCTACCATCTTCGTCGTCGCCTATCCCCATACCGAATGCGTATCTCGGCGCAGGTATCTAAAAAGCGTGTTGCCTCGCCCCAGATCATTGTTTCGAGGGGCCGCGTTCAGTTAGGCATAGGTGATTGGACGCGCACACACGTGCAGGGTGACTCGTATCACAGGGGACACAGAGAAACCTGCTTGTAGACAACCCCTTGCGCCACAGAAGAACTCGCTTGTGACGAACCCTCGGTGTAAGGTACCGCCCCGTAGAGTGATTTTCCTCGCATGACGGATCCTTCCGTTCTAGAGAGATCCCCAAGGAGGGAATACCGTGTCCGGGAGGCTCATGGTGCAACGGCTCGCTGACTTCGATGAAGAGCTAGACACGTCACGCGCGGGGCTCCCCTACAAACGATTGGATGAGGTGGGCAGAAGAGAAGTAGGTGCTATTGTCGGTGGGGCCAAATGATATTCTCGGTGATTCCCGATTTTCTTGTACTTGCTGGTTTAGACTGCGTGGTGGATACCTGATAGTCATTTATGCATCGAGAGTGCTCTCTTTTGAGAGCTCTCCCGATTGATTAGGCCTCAGGTCGCAGCAGGACGGTCTGTGACAGACATAGATACTTGTAAACGATAATGCCTTATCATTAGGGACCGATATTCTCGGGAGATCAGAAACTTCGATGTAGCGAATATAGCTGAGCCGTGGCCGTCACCCGTAGATTCCGGATGAGCTCTGCTCCTGTTGAGTCAGTCTTGGTGCATGTCATGGGGACTGTGTTGGATTCCAAGGCCAGAGCCTAGAATCGGCATCTTCTGAGTGCCAAGTCTTGTCAGGGGATTCCGAGATCTCGAGCTTCTCTCTCATACCTTGCTACGGGAATACGGGGTTTCCGTCATCCGCAGCACTCCCATTCAATTCGACACGTCCCTCCGCCGGCGAGCGCTGACCTTCTTTCTGAGCCCCTCCGGGTCAAGCCTCTTCCCTCATGCATAGAGATACTCACTATTGTTCTCCTCCCGCAGCGAGCTGTGTCCGAGCGTCTGCTCATTAGATCTACCGAAAGAAGAAAACACCGAGGATTTCTCGGCTCCGAAAGACCTCTCCGATTGCCGGTCGAGAACGTCTCGTCCAGACAGATCGATCACGGCTGTCTGCTCTCGGAGGGCCGCCTCTATGCGAGCGCGAGAGGGAGTTATACACGGCAACACCTCGCACTTCCTCGATTCTCTAATCACAGCTCTCGAGGGAGCCGTCCGACGAGACGACGCGCACGATCCACGGCAACACCAACAGCTTGCATTAACGAGCGGACGACTTCTCCCTCGGCAATTCCAGCATTCGTCCACGACTCGACCGGGATTTCTCTCATCGCCGTCATTTGAATGGTCGTCTTTGCGAGAATATCCGTTCTCAGGGAACAATCTCGCAGAGCGTTTAGGTACGGGCACGGAACGGTGCGGTCTCCTAGACGGCGACTTTCGTGGGAGACTCGGCCGAAATACACAATGGAAAGGCTCGAGTAGGAGGACTAACGTCTCCTTTCTGCGGCGTTCTCCTTTCGAGGTCCGTGCGACACCACGCGTCGATCGTCATCTTTCAAGACAGCCCCGAGTTTCCATATCGCATGTTCTCCCAAACGAGCTGGCCTAGAGGTAACGCGATAGGTATACATAGATAAGCTGAGATAGAAGGAAAGGCGACTCTGACTTCATGGAACTCGGATGACTCGCTGATTGAAGACCAATACTGCCTTTGAAGTAGCCGGGGAGTCGAGTTCCCTTCTCGCGAATGAGATAGATCAACCGCGGGAATATGTCGCAGCCTGTCGAAGTCCCGAGTCATGCGAGAAGCCGCAATCCCCTTGATGAAAGTCCGCGTCCTCGCTTACCTGCATTGTCTACCCGAATATATTAATTTCGATCTGTGAGGAGCCAGTCTGAAAGGGCTTGGAGCGTATCGGAACTAGTGCTCCTGATGCCGTCCGAGTCATTGTTGATCAGACGAGCACAATGAGCTGCACAGAGAGCTGCCTTTGTCTTTTGAAGGTCTCATTTTTTGCAGAAGTCGCTGTTGGATCCGCTACAGTCCGTGAAAGGCCAGCTCATGGGGTTCGGTTCCCTTGGGGCGGCAAAGGTTCATGTCTCTAGCTGTGCTGTTCCCAGACCGTGCGTAGCGCTTTCCGCCTCATCGACTCCATTAAAACCGCAAAACTATCGTAGCAAAGCGGATCCACCTACGAGCACACCGGTCTTTCAGCAAGCTCGGACTTGCCAGCTTGAATCCTTGAACACCACGATCCTTGTCGTGGGGTCCCTAAAGATGAATCGACCCAATGACTCACCGTGAAGGACGTACAATTTGGTACCTCGTGTCGAGCTCTCTGGCGGTCTGACGCGACGACTTGGAGGTTTCTATGCGCAGCGAAGACGTATGAGACAAGATACCTCCTTCCACAGTGCGCATCTGTCTTCTCTCCAATTCTGCGGGAGCCCTCGTTGTGTTGTCGCTACTACCTTTGCCGGTTTGTCCTCATTCGCCTAACGATTCGGCTTACAGCTGTTGAAACATCGAAACCTGCTGCGACCTTCTGTTGCACTAGGTCGTTGTTGGGCCGTGCCAAACAAAGGGAAAACTTCCCAGTCGGCTTCGACTGTATCGTCATAACTTCTGATTGGGACGGAACGCCCATACATCAGGTCGGGAATAAACTCGATGCAGGCAACATCTCCTGCTCGTATCCGGTCAGAAAACGACATCGCGTAACGGCAGGAAGCGAAAGGCATCGACGTTCTCGATGATTCTCACTAGTCGAGAGCAACATTGAGAAATTATTTGGCCGGAATGACATTACGAGAGCTGTGATCGTTTAGGCAATAAGGCAAACATCCGTTACCTATTTTCCGTGGGATGATTATCATCAGCGACGCATCTCGACTAGCTTCGATCCAGAACGGAACCGTCTGAGATATCTTGTCGATTTCATCATGGGCAACATGAGCTCTCCAATCCTGATACTGCGCCCGCAAACGCGAAAGGTACACCAGGTTCTCTACGTCGTATAGGCATTTTCCCCCCTCGTCACGATTGGGCGGGGCACTCATCCAGCTCAATTCAGTTCTCATTCGAATCGAGCGGTCGAAGGTGGATAATCGCGAGCATTATCAACCTTCGAGCTTTTCCGGACCAGGCTCTTCACAGCTACTTTCCCGTGAACAATCTGGGGCAAGCGTGAACCTTCGCTAATTACCAGCCAATCATCTCTTATCCATCAAGGACGCATCCGGACTCGAGCGCTGCCTCCACCCCGGCTTGGTTCGACCTACAGCATATATCGGCTTGAAACTGCGTCTCCGTGAGGGCTTCCGCGTCAAAATATCCTTTGTTTGCCCGAATCCAAGTGTCGAGCCAGTCGAGTCGTGTGGGCGGCGGAAATCAAATAAGAGCTTCAACTTGGGGAGAAGCAACACCAATATCAAGGACGGGAGGCTGACACGTAGTCACGAGGAGGGTCTCACCCATTCTTACAGGCGAGGGTGAATTTTGTGGCTTCATGTTCAGGAATTCCGCAGGACGTGCAATAATCTCAACCTACATATATGTGGAAAGAAGTAGATTCGGATCTCCTCCCAGGGACCCCGTAGGCATAACGCAGCTCCTAAAGTTCAGGGTGGAGAATCTCGGAAGGAGCCTGCGGAAGAACTCAAGCTCCCCCGCAACTTTCTAGAGGTGACATTCTTCAAAACGTAGAAGAATCCGACTACGGGGGCTTCAATGTATACATGCTTCGCCGCATTCCGTGTCTCCCGGAAAAAGCGGGTCCCAAGTCTCCCACCAGAATCCGTAGGGAACACCCGAAAGCGCGCCTCCGACAATTGATGAAACTCGTGGTTTTTGCGGCTCTCTTGCGGAATCGGATATTCCGGGAGCGAATCCGTCGACGAACCCCTTGAAAAAGTCGACTCTCGCGCATATCTTTCTTCGGTGAGCGCTCTTAAATCATCGTAGCACTGCTACAAGGAGGTCCGGGCAGCTGAGGTTTATCGACGGCTCGCGCTGAATTATTCGCGAGTCCACATCTTCGTTCAAGGAGTTGACTGGCTCGTGGGAAAGATTCGTACTCATGTGCACCTGCTCGATTGTATGCCATTCCAAGCGATCGTCGCATCCCTCGGGCGGACGGAACTCGAATGAGCCGCATTCGGGAGACGCTTCGCAGTAAGTCTCGCGGAAGATGAATATCTGCAGATTACTCATCGAAGGCTTCCCGCATAGGCTCCAGCTCCAGCGTCTCACCAGATCGGCTGTTCCGGTATAAGGCAGAGGTCCGCATGTTATCCACTTGAATTTTTCAGTGTAAAATGCGATCCAACTGAACCAATCCACTCCAAAGTTTTCGTCGGATAATGTTTGTTCGTGTCGCATATGATACCAAGAAATCCTTACGATGCGAGGCGAGGCGGCATTGCTCCGGGGCTGATAAGACAGCGGAGCGGCGATTGACAGAATTAAACTCCGGAAAGCTCTCCATGAAATTCTCGGAATTCGTGATAGTCAATCGTGTGTTGAAGAGGAACGGCGGCGAATGTAAGATTCCTGGGCACGAAAATAGAAATCAACGAGATTCCCTGCCGATGTTTGAACAGCCTAGATATGTACATACTTACTTATATACAGCATTGAAGGGATTTACTCGCTAGGCGTTTCTTTTGCATCTGCGTCATGCAGCCGCGAGAATTCCCAGCGAGAGACAGTCATCCCGAATCTACGACTCGGAAGCCTCGAACGATAGAGGAGCCAGTCGAATGATAGGATCCGAAACTCGAAATACTGACTGCTGATTTCAGCTGACCTTGGCCTAAGCAAGCTCCAACAGACGATACGTGGGCTAATATGAAATTGAAACGAGGAGAAACGCCTCATGAACAGGGGACCGCGGCGTCGCTCACCGGTCCTTATCGTGTCGGAACGGAAGTCTCGACAAATCGTCATCAAGCTCTAAATGCCCCGAGTGTCCCTCTGAGGTTACTTCGACTCCGGCATTCTCGATTCCATTTGTTCCTGCGGGTTGAGGTATACTCTCCCTACTTCCCGATCAGTCTTGTCCTTCAGTGAAAACCTCTAATTGTTTGTCGTAGATAGTAAGCCGTCGCACGGAGAGAAACCCACGCTCAAGCCTCGACTGTCCTCCATCTATTCGCAATCGACTGTGACGGCGATTGGGAACGTGCACAAAGGATTTATTCTCCTGGTCACGATCTGCGTCTCTATTAGAGTAAGTCGACTTACACGATTGCGGACACGGACTTTCTAGGTCCGCTGTTGTACGGACGGATCGGTGCGAGCACAATGAGAGAATCATGCATGGAGGAAGTCATGCTCATTGCCTGGGGAATATGCGCCATCCGGGCCGGACCGAGTCGAACTGACGGTAATCGAAATCTCGCAGGCGCATCGCTCTTTATCTCCAAGCGATAGAGTGAACGAGCCGCTCGCACTCGAGCGGAAATTCAAGCGAATTCAATTCTCTTAAATAATCGGGTTGGTCCAGAGGCCGCCAATTCGGCGGTATCCCAACATTCCCGACTGCGGAACCCTTCGGACGCTCAGTGTTTCCCTCGGGATTCGCTCTCGGTGGGGATTCCAACGCGGTTTTGATTGTGGTTTTCGGGACAGTTTCCGGTACGATCCCTGGAATAATTCTACCCCGTGAGATCTGCCGGAGAAAGGACACGGCGGAACTCAATCCAGAAAGTCCTACAATCGGGGCGGGAGGCTTCCAGGTTTTCAGGGCCGGTGTCGGAGGGGCTCTCACAGTTCCCACGCCTCGTCATTCTGGTCCTTCCGTGGACTGTCAGAGCCTACCTGGACGGCATCGCTGGATATTCAATTGAATCTTGATGGAATTATGAACCTACTATTATTGGGGATCCGTGGCCGCATATTGCTTTCGGCAGTTTGCTAGAGGGAGAGCTGTGTGGATCTCGATATCATGGATATGGCGGACAGCACGCGATATTTCTGGTCCTTGGAAATCTTCCCTCACGGTGAGACCGGCATCTAAACCGGAAAGTTCCGCTCGAAATAGGCTCATCTGCCTATATCCTCGAGCTTCTATCGGCTCAGCCTGCTTCTTTCCAATCGAACGAGTTCAACCATCGAATCTCCGATGAGAGAAATTTACTTCGCACATCATCCGTGTGAAGAATAATAATAACGGCGGAGCTTCCAGGAACGCTACCCGGGGTCCCCGAAAAAAATTCTTTGCGCGCTGTGGGGAGCCCCAAGCGGCAAAGACTTCCCTCAAACTCAAATCCACCATGCATGCTCTTAGCCACATGCTCTGAATCTACTTCTCATTCGTCACGACTGATAAGACCTCTCAGGAATCCTTCATGATGTTGACCGTCTCGGTAAGCTCTCTCACTACATGAAGTAGAAAACACCCGAGTCTGACAGTGACGATGAGACTTTTCCCCACGATTCTCCCCTTACGCGAACCTCAGGCAAGGAACTCCACTGAAATGTTTGTGAGTTCAATTCTTGTGGGTAAGGCTGCGTGCCCTCACATGCTGCACATTAGAGGCCGCCGCATATTGCAATGCTGCATAGGTTTTCAGGACTGGGGGAGCTCCAGAGGTCGGAGTCTAGGCATACACTTAACCAGTGATTGACTCGAATTATTGGAGATAGCCTTTGCGTCTACACGGAACCTAAGTCTGCGAAGTGCGTTCGCCTTCCCGTGTGAAAATCCTCCCTGTCGGAGATTTCGAGTCATTTTTTTGGACCCCCGATAGTTACATGTTGGCGTCATGCGTGATGACCAGTAAATTGTCGCTATGTGTCTCCCATGAGAAAGATGACGATCCAGTGATCGAGATTCCTCGACGCAGATTCTTCATGAACCTGTGACGGTCTGGGATCCCGATTCTTTTGACGGATGCCAGAATGGTGGTTGGGTTCGCGGCTTTCTTTCTATCTGTGGGGGGAAGGGGTTGTTTCTATGTCCGCTATCTGTGCTCTACGCTCTATCCCAGCGTCCCGGACTTGTGCTCCTTCATCAAAGCTTTCATCGCGTGTAACCCAGCCACGAATGATACGAGCTCTGATATTCTCTCTGTCCGCCGCTGACTCTCTTCTCGGCCTTGTTTCAGAATTAGTTCGGACATCCAGGATTTGATGGTGTTTGCGAAAAGAATTATAAGGAAAAACCTCTCGACTCTGATTTCCCCCAATACCTGCGGCTTGAACGGAGAATAGAGCTCAGGTGTGAGAGACGAATACTAAATCCTTCATGATGAGTTATTCGCTCGAGCAGATGACATCGACTGTTTCGTGTCTAGAAATAGACTTCTGTGAGTTTAGGACTGAGATTATTACTTCCTTTCTGTCGTCTGAGCTCGGGGCAATATTCTGCGGAAGTGAAATACGGAGTAATCGCCAGAGAATTATCACCTCAAACGTGGGACAATAGGAATGTACCCCACTGCGCTAAATGAGCGAACCCCTCACATCCGAGGCTCCACGTTATGCGACAACACGGACGCCGACGTCACAATCGGACAGGATCGAAATCCTCCTAGAATCACGACCTTCGAGCTTATATAGCACGGCTGCAGGCAGGTCGGCATCAATGAGCGGCGGACAAGCCAACCCCTCCTTCCCCTTCCCGCCGAAATTCCCTATTGTCGGACGTGAATCATCTACGACAGGGTTTCCCAACAGGGGTTCCGCGGAACCCTAGGGTTCCGCCACGAGATTTTCGGGGTTCCGTGGCGAAGTTTTTTGCGGAACCCTCGGGTTCCGTAAGCGAATTCCCAGAGCTCCAGCGGACAGATACTCGGTTCGATTATCAAGCATTAATGCAATAATTCATCAAACTTTCAAGCCGAATGCGCTGTTCTTGAAAAGTGCCGCTCCAGAAGACAAACAAACCACCGTAGGACACGGCCCCCAAGCGCGGGATTTCGAATGCAGTTTTCGAACAGAGAGGACATTATCGAAGAGATTCTCGTTCGGAATTTGGTGACCCGTGGAATCGTGAAAATCTATCCATCACTAAGGAGCACTGCGCGTCGTGGTGCCTTTTGTCAGCACTTATCGGTGTGAGACGGGATTCTCGGTTTACACGGCAACTAAGACCAAATACAGAAGTCGCTTGGATGCGGAGAACGATATGAGAGTTCAACCGTCTGACAGGTTGCCGGATTTCGGGGAA